>NC_066515.1:11080794-11150016 GCF_024679095.1 Eriocheir sinensis | reverse complement strand
GTGCTCACAAGGTGGTAGCTAGCCGACAAGGGTTGATTCCCGCGGCACGCCAGGAGACAACGGTGTACACACCCTGACTAGGGAGTACTAACACGACTTACCTGCTCAAATCTCCCGTGGGGTTCTTATTTACTCTCCTTATGGGGCTGGAAGGCACATACGCACAGGCAAAAGGGTTACTAATAAAGCTCGTGTACAACTATGCACTAACTTTATTACACACAAAGAAAAACAGACAAATCTCACATACACACTCAGCTGAGCATAGCGTTACTCGTGCTCGCACAAGACTAACCTGCCCTGGCTACACTAACAACTAGCTACTTAACTTGGTGCGGAGGGAGAAGAGTAGAGGCTCGTTGCACAGCCTTGCTCGAGGTGGCTGCAGCTTGTCCTTCCTGCCGTGGGTCCTCTCATCAGGCGCGTGATGTCGGCGGTAGATGCGGCTTTCAGGAAGAGGCCGCCGCGGACTCGACACACCCAAACTGAGACCCGGTGTGGGCTGTATCCGAAGTGGCGAAGCCCAGGATCCCCACACTCCAGCAGGAGGAAAACCGCGTGGTGCCAAGAGGTAGGCGAGTAGAGGAACGTCGCCCGTGACCTCACCAGACGGCAGTCAGGGGAGAAGGAAGAGCCGCGGCGAGTTGTTGTTGTTGTGGATTTACCTCTTAAAACGGCCATTGATCATTGACATGGGCTATTGGAGATACATGAAATACTGCTAACATCATCTTTGCACTTCCTAAGTACAAACAGATCATTTAGGCTCCTCGGTGGGGTCGCCCTGGTCTTCCTGCCGGTAGTACATTCTAACAAGAGAACAAAGACTATGAACAGGCCTTTCAACAATGTTCATTGCCTTTATTCTTTTCCCTGATTGTCCAAGACATGAGTCTGACATCGCCTCACCTTTCTCAAGACCATCATCATCACGGAGACACTAAGTTATTCTGCCTAGATTCCATTGGCTAGCTAGGTTGCAATCCATGTACAGACACAAAACAATATCATCCACTTTAGAGGCTGCCATTTATTTCAGCTGGAAGGAAGCCTGACAATGGCAAAACCAGCACGTACAAGCTGCGTGTAGAACTATGTGAAAGGAACTGTGCGCCTTCATTAACGTTTCCTTGAGTACAATGTCAACTCTTTCTATATTGACCGAGGCATAGCAATCTTTGACTTCTGACGTAGTTAACAGAGTGTTGTGTCAATGGTTCTAAATATCTGACTTTTCTTCCATTTACTCGATTAAAAATAGCTCTTGATCAATGAATCCTTATAAAAATTATCTACCTGGCAACCTCAGAGCTGATGCAGTGAATGAGTGTCAGGCAACCTCAGTTGTGCTTTTCTTTCATCAACCTTTAGAAAATAGCTTCAAACCTACGACGTTACTTTTGAAAAAGAAATCCAATCTATTAGAGTGCAGATTAGTTAAGTAAACGTTTTCCTGTTAAAACTTACCTTAACAAACAACGAAATTAAAGGCTTTCCTTCGGGATGGCAGCGGAGTTCTACCAGCACGTTTTCCTCTTCTTGATTTGTTACGTAACACTAGAGAGGCGTCGTTTTGGGATCCGCCCTTTGATGGTTTAAGGTCTGGAAAATCCTTTTGTGAAGGGACACCCTAAACTCTAGGGTGTACCAGGTGGCACGCTTTTCATATAATAATAATTATACACTTCCGGCTCTACCTTTCACATTGTGTTTAATATTGATTCCTGAGGGAGCGATAGTCGTGGAGCACACTCTTACATTTTTTTTTTTTGCAACACTTTTCGAAAGGTCTCTGACTTAAGAGCTTTCGGATGACAACAGGCTGGGAGGGTCACCTCCCTACTGAAATAAGAAAACACTGACACACCCGCACCGCCCCCCCCCACCCCCTAACCCCCACCCCCACCAACAACTCACACATAAGTATGAAATGAAAAATAAAACATTCTTCTCGCTCTACTCGCTTCACAATTACCCTTTGGCAAAGACTCCTTAAAATAGGTTCCTCGGCCCTTGTGTAGGCGGTGTGCATCACTTCTGAACAACACGAAAGACACGCCAGTCCCCGTCGACAGACCGCTAGATTTTGATCGCCGATAGAGTCGGTCTGTCAGCACCCTGCTACGGGCCGCTATTAGGCTAAGCCCGTGCTCACCTGCGCAGGGAGGGAGCATTTTTGCCCTCTTCAGACAAGGGTCCGTTCCTCTAGTGATATTAGAGGTAAATCTTTAACAACTTCTGAACAGGTGGTAGTCACGGACAAGAAGAGTATCAAATCAAAACGGGCTGATGATGAGCGGGAAAAGAGAGAGAGAGAGAGAGAGAGAGAGAGAGAGAGAGAGAGAGAGAGAGAGAGAGAGAGAGAGAGAGAGAGAGAGAGAGAGAGAGAGAGAGAGAGAGAGACCGACAGAAAATGCTACTATAAGAATATAGTTAAAACCTAAAATAAGAAAGCATAAAGAATCGCACATACTCAATACAGAGGAAGTGACAGACGCTAATACTCCCAGTCACAGAAAAGAAGGATGAAGGAAAAGCGAGACAAAGAAACGTACAGAGTTATTGTTGCGGCAGATTGGTATTGAAATTTTTATTAATCGCTGAACGAAGCATAACTGTATACACACACACACACACACACACACACACATACGGGGAACTGAAGACTATCCATTACGACGGGGAGAGAAAAAATAGCAAGAGATTAAAGGTGACCTCTGGGGGACAGGATGACCCAAACTGGAATGCGCCATTATAAACACTTGCCTACGCCATTACGGGCTGGGGCCGACCACCAGGCCCCACCAAGAAATCCTATCGGCGTCATAACCGGTATAAGAACATAAGAACATAAGAACGCAGGAGTCTGCAAGAGGCCGGTAGGCCTGTACGAGGCAGCTCCTTTGACCCTAAGCTCCCGTGTATCTAACCCCACCTAATATCGCTGTCCATGAATTTATCTAGTCTATTTTTGAATGTGACAATTGTATTGGCACTCACCACATGACTGCTAAGCCTATTCCACTCATCCACCACCCTGTTAGTAAACCAATTTTTTGCCTATGTCCCTGTTGAATCTGAATTTATCCAGTTTAAACCCGTTACTTCGTGTCCTACCCGGTTCTCTTACCAACAAAACCTTATGAATGTCTCCCTTATTAAAGCCATTCATCCATTTATAAACCTCGATCATGTCTCCACGCACCCTTCGCCTTTCTAGAGAATGCAAGTTTAACTGTTTGAGTCTTTCCTCGTATGGCAAGTTTCTCAACCCCTGAATCATCTTGGTCATCCTCCTTTGCACCGATTCTAACATTTTGATATCCATTCTATAGTAGGGTGACCAGAACTGAACCGCATAGTGAAGATGAGGTCTAACTAATGCTAAATATAGTTTGAGGAAGACTTCGGGGCTTCTGTTGCTTACGCTCCTTGAAATAAATCCCAGTACCCTATTAGCTCGATTTCTAGCTTGAATGCATTGTGCCCTTGGACGGAGATCAGAGCTCACTAAGACCCCTAAATCCCTCTCGCACCCAGACCTACTTATGAGAGTGTTATTTAAGCAATAGTTATGTGAGGGGTTGTTCCTACCTACACTCAGAATACTGCACTTCCTTACATTGAACTCCATCTGCCATTTATCCGCCCAGTCATATAATCTGTTGAGTTCACCTTGGAGAATACTAGCGTCCTGATCCGACTCAATTACTCTACCGATCTTGGTATCATCTGCAAATTTACTAACATCACTACTAATTCCTGTGTCTAAGTCATTGATATAAATAATAAACAACGGTGGACCTAATACTGAACCTTGTGGGACCCCACTCGTAACACCTCCCCAGTCAGATCTTTTACCATTGATTTGCACTCTTTGCTTCCTATTGCTAAGCCACGCCTTGACCCAGTTCAAAACTTTACCCTCTACTCCGTGAGCCTGTAATTTAAGCAACAGTCGTTGGTGAGGAACTTTGTCAAACGCTTTACTAAAATCAAGATAGATTACATCATAATTTTCATCTCTGTCAACCGCCTCAAATACTTTATTGTAGAAGGACAAGAGATTGGTGAGGCATGACCTACCTTTTGTGAACCCATGCTGCGAGTCGTGAATTAAGCTATGTTTCTCTAAATGCTCCCGAATGTTCCTGGCTATTATGGACTCCAGCATCTTCCCTATAACCGATGTTAAGCTAATTGGGCGATAGTTTGAAGCAACTGACCTGTCCCACTTTTTAAAAATCGGCGTCACATTAGCTACTTTCCATAGGCTCGGCACATAGCCAGTATTTACCGACATCTTAAAGATGTCAGTTAGTGGGCCACTGATTACATCACCTAACTCCTTTAATACCCTCGGAAATATCCCGTCAGGACCTGGCGACTTGTTCTTCTTAAGCTTATCTATCTCATCCTGAACTACTTGCCTGGTAATGATTATATCCCTCAATTTATCGCCATCCCCGCCCTCGTACACCTGAACTCTTTCCGGTATAATCGTTCGATCCTCCTGTGTGAATACTGAAAGGAAGTAGTCGTTCAACAATGTGCTCATATTTTCGTAATTTTCTACTAGCTCCCCTGTGTTTGTTTTCAGCGGTCCAATTTTCTCCCGTGTTTTTGTTCTATACATCTGAAAGAAGCCCTTAGGATTACGTTTCGCCTCATTTGCTACTTTGATCTCATAGTTCTTTTTTGCTATCCTGGTGTTTTTCTTAACTAATCTAGATCGTTCGACCTACCGGCCCCTGAGATGTGTTTCCCCATTCTTTATTTTCTGATAAATTCCCTTCTTTAACCCAATCTCGTGTTTTAGTCCACGAGTCATCCAATTAGGATCATTGTTTTCTTTTCTAAGTGTTCGCTGTGGTATATGCTGTTCTTGCCCCTCTACTATTACTCTAACTAAATTATTGTAAGACATTTCTACCTGGTTCTCCTGGCTCTCCAATCCGCAGTTCTGGCCCTCATGAATCCCTAAATTATCCCAGTTTACCCCTTCAAGATGTCTTCGAAGCCCCTCGTAGTTTGCTCTTCTAAAATCTGGCACTAACACTGGGTTTGGTTCGCGGGTTACCGCCCAGTCTAAGCTAAAACGAACCGTTCTGTGATCACTATTTCCTAACTCTCCGCCCACCTCCAACTCACGTAGCAAGTTCCCATTATTGGTTAGGACTAAGTCTAATATGTTATCTCCTCTAGTAGGCTCAGTAACTACCTGCTTAAGGAAATTATCTTGTATAACTTCAAGAAAGTCCTCGGCTCCAGGTCACCCACTAGATCTTCCTAGTCTATATTCCTATAATTAAAGTCCCCCATTACGCAGACATTTCTACTCATACTCGCCCTGCCAATCTCCTGTAGTAATATACTCGTGTCCTGCCTGTTAAGGTTGGGTGGCCTGTATATAACTCCTAGAGTTAGTTTTTCTTTCCCTTTGTAAACGTCCACCCAAACTGATTCTGAATCCATGTTAGTTTTGACTGAGTTGTTAACTAAACATTTAAGTGAGTCTTTAACATATAGCGCAACTCCACCTCCCTTTCTGCCCCTTCTGTCTTTGTGAAACATCTGATAACCCGTTATTTCAAATTCTGATCTACAATTTCTATTAGCAGTGTCTATCCATGTCTCAGTGATCGCTATTATGTCAAAATTTTCTGAACAAGCTTCACCCCTTAGTAAGTCTATCTTGTTTCTGAGGCTCCTGCTGTTAGTATAGAAGATTCTTAGCCCGTCCTCTGTTACTCCCCAAGAATTACTTCTAAGCTGCCTGGTTATATTATGAGCTAGATGTCCCCTCCCATTACTCCTCCCATTGCTCCCATTACTCCTCCATAATAAATGCTTCACTTGAACAAAACACTTGCCCAAGCGACTGGAAAACTTCCTTTGTCACTCCCATCCCCAAAAGTTTCCAGCCCACAGACCTTTAGTGACCTAAGGCCAATCGCCATCTCGCCCATTCCCAGCCTCATTTGTGAAGATCTTTATTTTAACTGGGTTTATGATGATATTAGTAGCCTCATAGACATCCACCCATTTGGCAACATGAAGCACTCCTCCAGTGTTCATTGCCTGGTCAGTTTTCTAGATTTCATACACAGCCACCTGGACAAACGTGACACCTCCCTTGCACTTGCTTTTGTCGACTTCAGGAAAGCGTTTGACCTTGTAGACCACACTGTTGTCATTACTAAGGCCAATGACCTGGGGCTTCACCCTAATATTGTATCGTGGCTGACTGATTTCCTCAGCGCACGCCATAAAATAGTTCGCTCCCAGGGCTCTGTCTCCCCTCCTCTAGAGCTGACGTGTGGCGTCCCTCAAGGCACTAAAATTGGTCCCCTTTGCTTCTTGGTGCTCATTAACGACTCTCTCATGGACACACCGCATCGCTGGAAATATGTTGACGACAGCACCTTCGGCGTCCCCGTCAACAACAAGGATCCAGACTATGCACCTCTTCAAGCGTCGCTCGACAACCTTCAGGCATGGACGGTTGACAACAGTGCCACTATCAACCACACCAAGACCATGGTGATGCACGTTTGCACGTCCAAGAGAGATGTGCCACCTCCGCTGCTGTCAATTGGCTCACACCACCCCCAGGTTGTCCAGTCCACCAAACTACTCGGCATCACTTTGGATAACCTACTCATCTGGAAGCTCCACGTCTCCAACACCGTCAGAGCAGCCTCCTACAAGCTGTACATGCTGCGTAAACTCAGGATGCTGGGGGCACCGGCTGCTGAGCTGTGCAGTATTTACTCATCATTCATACTGCCAAAGCTCATGTATGCCTCCCCGGCGTGGTCATCGTCCCTTACCCTCACCCAACAACAGCAGCTTGAGAGGGTTCAAAAGAGGGCATTCAGGGTCATTTTAGGCCCTGACTATCACACCTACGACAATGCCCTGACCACTCTGAGTCCCCCGAGGCTCTCTGACAGGCACCAGGACGCCCTCAAAAATTCGGCATCTCCCTGCTTCACCATCCTCGCCACCAGCACCTCCTGCCACCCGACGCGCCTACCCCCACCCGCTTCACCAGACACCACAACATACTCATCCCCTTCAGAGCGCCGCGAACCGACCGTTACAAACGTAGCGCAGTGCCTGCGATAATGCGGATGATAAACAATGTCCAGCAGTGACAGTCAAACCCAAAGGGCCGCGGTGGAGATTAGCACCTCGCCGCTACCCTCTAAGTGCCCACCTCACACCACCCTCCCTCTCCCTTATGTCTCTATTTTTAGGTCTCCCAAACCACCCCCCACCCTCTCCCTCCCTCTAGTGTAGCCTATTTGCTATTAGTTTATTGTATTTTTAATTTGTATATTTTCAGCCTAACGGCTGCCATATATTAATAAACCTGTTATTACATTATTATTATTATTATTATTATTATTATTATTATTATTATTATTATTATTACACCAGCATTAGGCGTTTTGATAGAGCAGCTTGAATATAATATAAACACACACACACACACACACACACACACACACACACACACACAGACACACACACATACATACATACATACACACACACACACACACACACACACACACACACACATCCACGCACTCACAGACCATCGATTATATTGGGTGCAAATGGTGCACTGTAGTTTTCTAACACCGCAGTATTAGGTTACCTGGCTCCACGTGGAACAGGTGAACGGGGGTGGGTAGGCGACAGTGAGAGGGAGGAGGATGAAGTAGCCAGTAGAGGATGGGAGAGGGATATACTGTTCTTCCTATCCATCTTTGTTTCGTCTCCATAGTTTCTTCATTTTGGCGGCCAACTTTTTTTCTCTCGCGGGCAATGATCCTCGGGTTACCTGGAAGCCGAACTATGTCTTTTTTTTTTCATATAGGGAGTAGGAGCAGGGGAAGGAGAAAGAGCATGCTGGAGTAAGGAAGCATTATTTCGGTGGTGGTAAGTATTCTTTAGAAGACATAAAAGGAGTTTGCTCTGTTTACAATTTCTTTTGATTTGAAGCCTGCTAGCAATCTCATCCGGACCATGCAACTCTTTGACCGCCTTTCTGTCGATTTCACAGGCCCAAAACCCTCCACTACTAAGAACAAATACCTTCTTGTTACGGCTGACAAGATTCCCCTTTGTCTTCCCATGCTAAGATATGTCAGCCCAAACTGTAATTGCTTGTTTTTCGCAAATTATTTTCTATTTTTGGCTGTCCCTCTTCAGTTTATTCTGATCGAGAAACACAGTTTCTCTAAAGAAGGCTCACACATTTTAATGAGTCACAGTGTTGTCATGACCCACCCTACTCCATACCACCCTACTGGTAATGGTCGATATGAGAGGGAGATTGATACCATCTGGAAAAATGTGCGTTTAGATCTCAGAGCTCTCAAACTAGAGAAATATCAATGGGAAGTAGTTCTAGATACTGTGCTTCATTCTATTCGGTCTCTCCTTTGTACAGCCACCAGTTAAACTCCTCATGAGCGATTGTTTTTATTCCCTAGGAAATCTTTTAATGGGTACTCATTACCATCTTGGCTCACCACGCCCTGCTGAGGAAGTTTGTACGTACTACATCAAAGTCTGATCCACTGGTGGAAGAAGTCGATCTTGAGAGTGCCACCCCTTACTACGCCCATATACGCTATCCTGACGGAAGACAGTCTACTGTCTCCACAAAGGATCTGGCCCTACTCAGAATGATTCGAACCCCGACCTTGAAGCTTGTGCAAGAAGAAACAAAGGCTATGCAAAACCTGAAGAAACCACTCTTGTTTCGGAAGAGAACTCTGATAAAGATTCTGGGAGGACCATTTCTGGAACTGATGACCCTGTGCTTGACAATATGGACACTAATGGCAGCTGCTCCCCTGACCTGTCATTGTCCAGGGTTAGCAAAACCCCACCCCACACCCCATCCCCCGCAGAGGGCCTCGTTGTAAACAACACCTACAAGCAGCTCTTCTGTTTTGGCTGATTTCTGCTTGATTTCGCTTGCTAGCACCTCCCATCTGTCGCTGTGAGCTACAGAAAGGTCCATTGGACTGTCCAGTGCAATTTGGATTTGGAGGATCCTGATGGTCGGTCCAAGGCTTCTTCCCGGTGGGTCCTGATGGTCGGCCCAGCCCGTTCTGGTGCAGGCGAGTGTTTATAGTGGCGCCATCTTGCATTGGCTCATGCTGCCCTCCCGGAGCTCATCTTTAATCCTAGAATCTAGAGTCCGGGTTGATAGGTGGTCTTCTGAGCAGTTTTAAGCCACTCGGAGGCGGCTGAAAAATCCCAGTTTGGTGGCACCGGTCGGGGATTGAACTCGCGTCCTCCTGAACGCGGGGCTGTCTCGCTATCCGTTCAGCCACCGCCTCCCCTATTTAGCCTGATCTACGTTAAATCTAAGCTAACATACATGTCAATTGCTTATAAGTTTACTTTATTTTCTGCTAACCTAGTGAATAACAGCGACTGGCATACTACGAACAGTTTCACCATGTTGATATTCATGGATTTCATATTTGCATAATAACCACACCAGCAATGCTGCCCCTTTATTATTTCAAATGTTAAAGAATGGTCAAGTTTGGTTCATGCTGTTGTCAATAAATTATCCTTTGCCTAGTTCAATGTCCAAAAAATTTACACTAAGATCTGGATCTGGATCTGGACGAACAATGCGCAGGGCACCCGCACAGGTGCATAACACGCATATAAGAGCACATAATATTCTAAATCACTAATATACAACTTGTCTCTATATCAATGCAGGGCCAAAAATGAAGCGGGTGCGGTGGAACAAGTAAATGGAACTGGCGGATGCAGTATCCCGGTTGTATTCAACTGACGGCTGACTTTGAGTACTTCAACAGCAATCAGAAGCCACCTCATGGACCACCAGTGCCCCTCATGGACACAACTTACCCCCCCCCCCCACCCACACACACATACACATTACTTAGTTTATTAATTTAATTGTATAATGAACTACTTGTCTTTTCAGAGAGCCAGGCTCCATGGACTGTCAGGTGGAGGTTTGAGCCCTTCTCAGTCGGGATTTTTCTGCTGACAAAGGAGTGGTTACTTTCCCACCTTGAGCAAGGGGGGGTAGGATATGTGGTGTGTGAGGTCTCAGCAATGACCAGAGATCGACTGTAATGAGCCTTGCTCTTGTTTGGAGGGTACTTTTTGGCAATGACGAGTCCAGCTCGTGGTCAGCCCGTAGGTAAATTACCCCCCCCCACACACACACACACAGACATACACACACAAATTAATTTATTATTTTAATTATACAGTGATCTATTTGTCTTCCCAGAGAGGCATTGTTTGTCAATCCAGACCTATTTGTGGTGTTGGTAATGCTCTCATAGTAAAGGTAAAGTTGGAGGCATGAGCCTTAGTTGCATGTGTCCGTGGACCTCATCTTCGTCTCATTGGTCTTTGAGCCTATGCTGATTAAGAACCCATTACCCTGGGACACATGGTAGGTGTGACATCCAGGTTGTTCAGTGGGGATTACTGGGAAGCGCCTCCCAAAGGTAGATATGTTATTCAAGGCTGTTATTCAAAATTGGTTGACTAGTTAATATAGCAAAAATAGGCCACTATCTGAGGGTTGAAATGCATCCAAATGATACAGTGATGGCAGAGTTCATATTTACCCTACACAGAAATAACAAAACACAGGTTGCCACAGCACTTACAACAGAACAATAATATGAAAATACATATAGCCACCGTTGCCAAATTGTCGTACTCAGAGCATAATATTTACCTGTTTCTGACGCCTACCTATTGCCAAGAAACATCAGAATCTAACTCTTTTAACGATAACTATAAGTTAGTTTCGTTATTGGAGCCCAGAAGACAGTTTAGGGGTAGGAAGTCGGGAAATATAATCGGCTGAGTACGACAATCTGGCAACGTTGAGGCTGTAGCTCCGTGGCTCGAGCCAGCCTATACGCCATTTTGGTGTTGTCAGATACCATAAACAGCATATTTTTACTGCACAAAGCAGGTGATGTCACTTATTGTGACCTCGTGAGTTTTCATATTTATCTATTTGTGTACATTTCAAGGTGGCAAAACCTTCATTACTAGTTTCATTTTTACTAGTGACATGAATATGTGACTGTTTTTCAGAATAGAATTTCACTCAAACAAGTGAATCAGACACCACAGAAATATTGTCAGTGTGTGTATGAATGAATACAAAGATAAGCACATACTTATATTTAACTCTAGGATATCTCGTGGATCATTAATAAATAAAAACAAAATATCTGGATAGGCTACTCTTTAGCCCGTTACCGGCTATGGCTGCCAAAAAAGTCCCTCCGCCAAGTTAGTACCCCCCGTCTGTACGCCTATTGATGTTTGCTTTCAAGATACTTTATTTCTAAGTGAGCAAGCTTTGTGTAAGGAATGGAAGGGTGGTTTGCTAATTAAGGTATCAGCAAGTGTACATCAAAATAAACAGTTGATTATGTTATTTCTTTTTTTCCTAAGCTATTCAATAAATATACAAAAAATTGTGAGTTTTCAAATAACATCCCTCTTTTATTACCCCAACGCAATGTTTGACAAAGAAGGGATAGTGAACCCTTTTAAGATAACCTCTTACACTTTACTCAGAACAAGTGGGCTCATAGTTGGTGCAGTAAGCTCGGCTGTACACTGAAACTTTCACAGATGTAAGAGAATATGTGATAAGGATTAGTTGTGTTTATTAACCAAGATAATAGACTCATCCTCTGCCTACCTTTATCTTGACAGGAGTGGCTCCTATTAAGCATATGTTCCGTGTTTGTGTGATTGTGAGTCACTTATGGAGTGTTTTAAGGGCTAGACTGTGACGAAAGGGTCAGCGAAGGGACTAAGGGAGGCCCGTCAAGTGTAAACAAAGTTCGTGTCGGCCAGTTTTACGGGAGTGTAGACGAATTTACGAGTGATTGAGGCAGCGAAAGAGTTCTTGTAGAGTATGTGGTCTGCAAGATATAGGCAATGATAGTTTGCCTCGAGTAGAACACCATCTGTTCTGTATGTTTTGTTTTCTCTTCACAGGAGCTGCCGATACAAAGGCCTGTTTTGAGAGAAATCTCACGACACTTGTGACATCAAGATCACGGGGCAATATTTAACTGTTAATTTCTGTTTCCAATGAATACACTATAACATATTTTAATTTTTATAGCCCCTATAACATAAACAACCTATTAAACATATATTTCAATCGTTATCTCATGAATTACCATGTATTTTAAAAGATAATGATCGTGCAATGTTTCGGACACTGGGCTGGGCGCTAGAAGAATTATGACTAATTTTATGAGTCCCATACGAATGACAGAAAACGTCTCCTCCGTATGACACCCATAATTTCTTATTATAAATATGGCCCCTGGAGTCTTCCTGACCCTCCGCCGCCAACAGTTACCTTCAGCTTCCTACCCTGCCTGCCAGATTGTGATCTTCGAAGGATGAAGGACGATCAGCCTTGGTGTTTTCGTTGCTGGGGCATTGATTGGTCACATCTCTCGTTATTGCTCTGCTTCTAAGCGGTGTGTGTGGTGCTCTGGCCAACATGATTCACGCACCTGCCTCCACCGTAACACTCCGTCAGCTGCGACTGTTTCTGCCTCGACTTCGAATCAGCCAGATCAACTAACATCAGATGCCTCACAGTGGGAATGCCCGCGATGTCAACAGACAGAAGTGAACGTGTGGCATGGTGCGCCAAGCGTCAGCTGGCTCCTCCCACCGCCCCCACTGCAGCGCGTGGGACACCACGTGCACAGCCCCCATTCTACACTGCTGCTTCTTCTGCCTCCACTGGTCTGGATACCATTCAAGTTACTGCGCTTCGCGATGCCGTCGCCGCTCTCAAGTCCAAGTTTACTTCCCTAACAGCACGCTTTGACGCCATTGATGCTCGCATGGAGGAACTGGCCAACAAGCAAATCGAAGTTGAAACTATACTGAATTCCTTAGTTGAGGCTCAACAGGTCGCCATTGCCACCGTCTCCACTTTCACAGAGAAGCTCGACACTATTGCCACTCGCCTCGAGAGAAATGATGCAACATCAATAGGGTCTCCCCGCGCCGTGGCGCGCAGGGATGCCTCTGCCACCACCTCTACCACGACTGGCTCCCGCAAGACCCAAAACAGACTTCACTGACCAGATCAAGCTACATGTGATCTCATGGAATGCATGTGGGATCACAAGCTACAACAAACTTGCTGCCCTTAAAGGCTATATAAATGGTCATCGTCCGGACATTATCTTTATCCAAGAAGCTTTTGTAGGCCGCCCATTACCTGCTTGGAACGCTCCTACTCTCAACGGTTACGTTTCCTACGTCCACTTGGTTAGGAACGGGTTCGTTACCTACGTTCACTCCTCCATACAACACCAACTCCTCCGAAGCTCTGTGGATGAAGACACGACTTTCCAACTCATTGAAGTAACCGTTGGGAACAGCAAGATTCGTCTGTGCAACGTTTATTCGGCCCCCGGCAGGATGAACCCAGCAGCTCTCCCCGCTCCCACAAAGCGCGGCATGATATACATGGGGGACTTTAACGCCAGACACCCTGCGTTGGGAGACACTTCATGGTACCGTGAATCGAAGCGGGACTCGACTGCTCCAGTACATCCAACGCAACCAACTCACTTGCTGGGACACCGCGGGCACCACACATGCCCGAGGAGGCACTTTGGATCATATTCTTACAGCTGGACTGGTGGCTTCAAAAGTAAAGTGTTCGTCTATCCCTACTCTCTTTTCTGACCACATTGCTCTTAACCTTCATTATTCCTTCTCAGTTGCATCTTCACCTGTACATGACCGTACTCGCATTACAATACCACCTAAGTACTGCCCCACATAGCTACGTCTCTTACATTACTTCCCTTCTCCACACGTTTGATTTTCATTGCCCTGAAAAGTTATACTCTGCACTTGTTACCTCCACCCACGACTTCCACACCCGATACGTAAGCAGGTCACATCATCAAACGTCGCCCTGAAGCCCACATTTGGACGTTGGAAAACCGAATCAAACAAGCAGAGAGGAAGGCGGAGGAGGATGGCCTCAACTTCCAACGACGAACCAACTCCAGAGTCCTTGCATCAGTTTCAACTGTCCATAGATGATCTTGTCGCCCTCCAGCAGTGTGTCCAAACAGACTCGTGGCATCGATTCACAGACAACATCAACCATCAAACGAATATTGGATCTATGTGGTACCTCATTAACAAGGTTATAAAGAAAAAGCCTTCCAATGCCCTTCACCACAGCCCAGCCCAGTACGCCCAAGACCTCAATGACGCCTGGTCAGTACAGTCAGGATTTGACAACCTCCCCGCACACGTTCAGGACGCTCTCTCCACACAGAGGCACTTCCGCGCTCTTCGCCTGGCTGTCGCACTCCTCGACAAGGATGTAGATGATAATGTGCCCATAACGGACGAGGAGCTACTACGTGCTCTTGTCAGCGCTAAGGCAACAACCCCGGGCAATGGCGGTATCACCTACCCTGTCCTTCGCCTACTCCTACAGGAGCTTGGGAACCCCCTCCTAAAGCTGTACAACCTTTGTTTCCACCAGGGTCACGTACCGCAAGCCTGGACCTTCAGCCTGATTGTGCCCATCCCTAAGCCTGGCACCGACAAATTCCGACCCATCTCCCTCACATCCTGCTTCAGCAAAGTCCTAGAACGAATTCTCTTTACCCGCCTCCTCTTCCGGTTACAAGACAGGCTCCCGCCCAGACTGTATGGTTTCTTACCACAGCGCGGCACATACCACTGCCTCATGGAGCTGTACACCCGCCTCACCCCGAACAGCGTTGTGGCCTTCATCGATTTGAAAAGTGCCTTTGATGTCGCAAATAGAGAAGTCATACTCGACCAACTAGTGGAATTTGGAATTAAGGGACACCTTATAAGATGGCTACGAGGATACCTACAAAACAGAACATCTCGTGTACTATTCAAGGGCGCATACAGTACCATCCAAGACTTCGAACTCGGTACTCCACAAGGCGGTGTCCTTTGCCCTTTCCTATTCAATATCCTTATTCACCTCCTGCTGTCCCTACTTCCCGACGTGCCAGGCACAACGATCACCTGCTACACTGACGACATTTGTATCCATTCAAGTTCCCCAGCAGACCTACAACGTTTACTTCACTCGTTTCATGTGCCAGCGTCCTATGTGGTCTCCTTATTTCTCCAGAAAAGAGTAAAATCTTTTCTCTCCGGCAGCCAAGAAAAGTTGGAAAGTTTCGTTTAGTCGGCGCAACATCTGTGGTCATATGCCGGAGAGAGACAGGAGGGGGAAGGAATTATAGGAGAAGGGAACAGACCCCAGGAGACGGGACACAACCCCCGACTAATACCTGGTACCCATTCACTGCTGGGTGGACAGGGGCGTAGGGTATCGGAAAAGCCGCCCAAATTTTTCCACTCCGCCCGGGAATCGAACCCGGGCTCTCTCGATTGTGAGCCGAGTGTGCTAACCACTGCACCACGAAGCCCCCCGGCAGCCAAAAACACTTACGGAATTCACAATAGGAGATTGTGTCATACCTTTGTGCACGTAGTACCTCTACCTTGGCGCGCCTGTACGCATTACTCCTTCCACGCCTGCGAGACAAGGTGTGCATCCCATCATTCAAGATCTGTTGACCCGACTGGAGCGGCGCCTGTTTCCTCTAAAGTGGCTCACCAACAATGCTGCTGGCGTGTCGGTCCCTGTAGCCAGTACTATTTACATCGCATTTCTCCGATCAGTGGTCGACTATCTCTCCCCTGCTCTTTCCCAACTTACCAAAACAATATTACAGGCCATTGAAAAGTTTCAGAATAAAGCCATGCGGCTTATCTTAGGCTGTCCTACTTCCACAGGAATAGTCAACGAGCAGTCTGAACTCAATCTTCCGCCATTAGTTGAAAGAATACACACCAGCGTGTCATATTTTGGAGCCAAATGCCTTAACTCCCCTCACCTCGTCCCACATTTCTCTCATGTCCTTAGAGCCTCACTTCACCCTGTTGCACCTGTGCCCCAACTTCGTCCAGGCGCCCGCAACCTAATTAATACAGTCTGCTTCACCTTACGAAGACTCGACATCAATGTTTCCGTGGATCATGGCCCACCCCCTTGGAAGATTCCTCGGCCGCGTGTGTTCTACACTCCCATCTCCAAAAGTGTCTTCCATGGTTCCTACTGCAAATCATCTCTATGTCAACGGGTCCCTGCAGGCTGATGGCAGCGCGGGGTACGCCGTCTTATCTCCTGATGTGGACCCACCTACGGGAGGCTGGGTTGGCCACAGACTATGCAACTCAAGTTCAACCTACTGTGAGTTACGCGGGATTCTGGAAGCCGTTCGTCTCTTACTTCAACGAAGACTGAATGGTGTGGTCATCTGTGACTCTCAGCCTTCCCTTCTAGCCTTTTCATCTCCACAACCCACGTGCTATGATGTAGTTCAACAAATATTACAGCAGTTAGTGTCACCTTTTGATAACTCCCTCATCGTTACGTTCCTGAGGATTCCTTCGCATGTTGGTATTGCGTCCAATGACACTGTGGACCTCATCGCGAAAAATACCTGCAGACTACCTCCTCCTGATAACGCTAGACCATCTCTCCGCTGTTACAAAAAGACGATCCATAAAGCCGCTCATCTCACTACACTCCAACGTAGGGACTCAGAACGGACGCAGAGTGTTTCCATACAGCACTACGACCACTTCCGTCAATCACCTCCCAAGTATCGCCGGCATGCACTGAAGATTCGTAGGCACAATGTTATGACTGCTCGTCTTCGTCTGGGCTATCGTCCGGTGTGGCAAGTCTGTGAGGCTGGGGACGCTCCTTACTACTCCGCCTCCAAGCTGTGTGGCCTTCCCAACGCCAACCACCTCCAGCACTACTGCCTTGAGTGTCCTTCAGTCAGGGATCTGGTGCCCCCAGGGGCAGTCAGTGATCGACACCTGTAAATATCTCCTCACAGCAAACTACTTAGACATTGTTTTGATGCAACACCCACACTTTGGTGGGTGCTGATTACTGTAGTCATCGTAGACCCATACTTTTGGTAGTATGTGTTATTTTCATAACGTTTAGAGATAACGTTTTGCAGCTTATTTATGCTTTTGTGTGAGCTCTTTATGGTTTTTGTGTGACCTCCAATTTAGTTGCTAAATGCAAATAGTGACATACTTCATAACTGTAAATATGATTGTCGCCCCATGGGTGTAATACATTTATCAAATCAAATCAAATCCACAAAGAATCTGGCCCTACTCAGAATGATTCGAACCCCGACCCCTGAAGCTTGTGCAAGAAGAAACAAAGTCTATACAAAACCTGAAGAAACGACTCTTGTTTCGGAAGATAACTCTGATAAAGATTCTGGGAGGACCATTTCTGGAACTGATGACCCTGTGCTTGACAATATGGACACTAATGGCAGCTGCTTCCCTGACCTGTCATTGTCCAGGGTTAGCAAACCCCCTGTTAGGTTTGGTTACTAAGGATATGTAATCTCATATGATTGATGGTGCCACTATAAACACTTGCCTGCGTCACAACGGCCTTTCATAGTGTTTATGAAGTTTTAAAGTACTGTATTGATTAGTAATATGTTGGCTAGCTCCAGGCCTTGGAGTCAGTTCACACAGCTAAGGATTATTGCTTAGTAAAGCCTTGGTTTGAGGTTGAAGAGTTGTTTTATGCCTTTACTCATCACACCAACTATAAACAGAAAAAATATGCGCCACTAACGGGCTGGGGTCGTCCAAGAGACCCCTTAAAAAGAGTTCACCAATGCTATAGGCAGCATCTAAAACACACACACACACACACACACACACACACACACACACACACACACACACACACACACATGGGAGTATATAATAAACACAATAATATATTATATTCTTGAGTTTCTATGGGGATATGTGTATTGAGCTAAATATGCCGTCTTTCCTGAGGCATCTATCTGAAAGCTTCCCACAGTCACTGTTATTAACACTGTCGCTATGAGGTTGCATTGGGTACTGTCAGTCAGGCTGGCACTTCGGCGACACTGTTCCTGAATGTTACTTTGTGCACTGATTAGGGTGGACTTGTCCTCAGCTAGGCATGGGCGGCACGTTTAACCCGTTTTGTGGACATAGTTCCCACTTCCACCTGGGCCGTAGAAGTGTTCCACAGCTCTGCCGTGGCACACGTGAAGGCCCTTTAACACCTCGCGGTGTGTGTCCTTGGAATCTCGAGGAGAAGGTCAGACACTATCGCTCTCGTAGTGCCCCCTGTCCTCCTCCTTGGGACCCGAAGAGTCACGAGGTGTGGTGTATGGTGCACCTGTGCCTTGTGCGGCACTGTGAGAGCTCCGACTCGCCATCGGTGCTCCAGGCTGCCCAGCCGGTTGCAAGGAGTGTCGCGCCGTTGGTGCTGCTGCTTAATTATGTTGTCGCCTCTCCTCCCGTCGTTAAGGTTGTTGTCGCTGCTACCGAGGATGGCCACTGACGCCGTTTATAAGGCGTTCAGCTCGCCGCTGAGCTTTATCCGGCAGGGAGAGGTGGCATTGGGCACTACTCATCCAGGTGAGAGGGGTAAAATCATTGACAGACCTCACTTGCGCCTTGTATAGCTTCATGAGGCCGTCAACGTCAAGTAAGTGTTTTACTCGGCGCAGGAGTGTCACTCGTAGGGATGTTCTGTGCGCCAAACACTCTAGGTGACGGACGAAGCTGAGTTGGGAGTCGACATCCACACCCAGAATGTTGATGAAGTCCTTAATGTCAAGGGTGTCTTCTCCAAACCTCAGCTGGCCTTCAAGCAGCCTCCTGTCATCACGCGACTGTGATATGGAGATGACCCGAGTCTTTCCAGTAGCAATCTTGACCTGCCACGGTCTATCCCAGGCTAAGATGTCTTCAAGTTGTCTATTGATGACATTCTCATTCTCTCTCTCTCTCTCTCTCTCTCTCTCTCTCTCTCTCTCTCTCTCTCATTACTTTTCCTCGGTGTTTGATACTAACAGTCTTCCTCTCGCTACCACCAACACCAGTACTATTGTAAATCTCGAGCATGCATTGCCTAATTTTGAAATAACAACCGATGAAGTCCTTAAAGCTCTCCATTCACTTAAAACAAATAAAAGTCCTGGACCTGACAAAGTATATCCAACTCTACTGAAAGAAACAAAGAGCGAAATACTCTCCTCCCTCACAACCGTATTCAATATGTCCTTGCGACAAGGCATCGTCCCTTCAGATTGGAAAAAGGCTAACGTGACACCGATTTTCAAGAAAGGAGACAAAAAAGTACCAGGTAATTACAGGCCCATTAGTCTAACTTCGGTAGTAGGTAAGCTACTTGAGGGCATAATTAGAGACAAAATTGTGAATTGCCTTGAAAGCCACTCATTGATTGGGGACTCACAACATGGCTTCCGAAACACAAGATCCTGCCTATCAAACCTATTAACCTTTTATAACGACCTCTTCACTGTTTATGACGTAACCAAATCACTGGACGTAGTCTATCTTGATTTCCAGAAAGCGTTTGATAAAGTCCCGCATCATAAATTACTTTACAAATTAAAGCAAATAGGTATTGACGGCCAAGTAAACCAATGGATCGCGAATTGGTTGAGCAACAGACAACAAAGAGTAGTGATTGACGGATTTAACTCAGAGTGGGCGCCTGTCACTAGTGGCGTCCCTCAGGGCTCGGTCCTTGGCCCAGTGCTCTTCATTATTTACATCAACGACGTGGATGTTGGACTCAATAACCGCATTAGTAAATTTGCAGACGACACAAAGATTGGCAACTCGGTTCTCACTGACGAAGACAGGCAAAGCCTCCAAGAGGATTTGCACAAAATTTCAGCTTGGTCGGATAGATGGGAGATGCCCTTTAACGTAGACAAGTGCCAGGTCATTCAAGTTGGAACGAGGAATAATAAGTTCGAATACGAAATGCGCGGCGTTAAACTCAAAAGCGTTCAATGCGTCAAAGACTTGGGTGTCAAAATCAAGTCAAACCACAAATTCTCACAGCAATGCATCGATGCAGCAAATAAAGCGAACATAATGTTGGGCTTCATTAAAAGAAACTTTGTATTCAAGAATAAAGATGTAATACTCCCGTTCTACAACAGTTTAGTCAGACCCCACTTGGAATATGCGGTACAGTTTTGGTCTCCCCACCATGCAAAGGATATTGCTAAATTAGAAGGTGTTCAGCGTCGGGCAACGAAAATGATCCCTTCCTTGCGCAACAAATCCTACGAAGAAAGGCTTTCTACCCTTAACATGTTCTCTCTTGAGAAACGTCGCCTCCGAGGAAAACTGATCGAATGTTTTAAAATACTTAATGGTTTCACGAATGTAGACAGATCAACATTGTTTATGATCGATGACACTTTGCGCACGAGGAACAATGGCGTAAAACTCAGATGTAGACAAGTAAATTCAGACTGCATCAAATTTTTCTTCACCAACGTTGTAGTGCGAGAATGGAATAAGCTTCCACCGTCAGTGGTCCAGTGTAACACGATTGACTCCTTCAAAAATAAGCTCGACCGTCACTTCCTTCAACTTAATATCAACTAGAGTAGAAATGCAACGTTTTGGAGTCTTCTGATTAATGTAAAATCACTTAGGTTTAAGGACAGACCACCAAGTCTGGACCATGGGGTCTGTGTGGTCTGATTTTCTATGTAAATCTATGTAAATCTCTCTCTCTCTCTCTCTCTCTCTCTCTCTCATTTTTGTCACCGATCATCTCTGCATTATTTTTCTATTTTATCACACAGATCACCAGCTAGATACACCATGTAAGCACGCAACCCCCCCCCCCCTCCCCACACACACACACGCACACACACACACATTCACCCACCCCCAGGCCTATAAATCCCTTCCCCTTCCCTCCCCATCACCAGATATTCTTATTCCTCTCATCCTATCGGCCAGGCTTAATTGGATAAAAAAATACCTGGATTCCCGTACACACACACACACACACACACACACACACACACACACACACACACACACACACACACACACACACATTCACCGTCCCCAAGCCTATAACCCCATCCCCTTATCTCTATCACTTGCTATTCCTTTCATCATACCGGCCTGGCTTAATTGCATGCAAAAATACATGTGTTCCTGCACGCACGCACGCACGCACGCACACACACACACACACACACACACACACACACACACACACACACACACACACACGTCAAATGTAGAGAGGTAGCTTACAAAAAGGTATCCGAGCCTTCGGATTCTTGCTAATCATGATCTTTACATTTTTGCCAGGAATATTGCCATATCTATACTCCGACTTGCCAAAAATTCTTTGATCATAATATAGTGTCATAGCCTTGCGCTCTCTAATTCTTCCAGAGCATTCTGGCATTTAGCCAAAAAATGTCTCCAACCATTTATTTTTTTCTCTTTGCCAACTCTCCTTAGTCCTGACGGCAGCTTTGCTGTCGCATCTGCCTGTAAGGATTGACTGATTGATTAATTATTGGGGCGTTTGGTCATGGCGCCGCAACTGCGAGGTCATGTGGCGCCGAACTTTATCCAAGACCAAATGTATTTCTGAACTATAAAACCGCTTAAACAATTAAAACATGATAAAAAGCAACAATATTTAAACTATGTAAAACCGCTTAAAATAAAAATAAAAACATGATAAAAACAATACTAATAAAACTATATAAAACAAGTAACAAATTATATATAATAAAAACGACACTGTAAGGTCAACAAAACCTACAGGAGGTTGAGGACACCATTCTCCTGTAGGAAGCCAAAAGCATCATGTCCCGCGGAGAGTGTCTTCTCCCCCAGCACCAGAGAGAGACAAAAGCTTCTATCTCCCCCCCGACACCGGGGGAGGTACCGCTCTCGCAGGTCCCCCAGACTGGGGCACTCGACCAGCAAGTGCCGAACAGTCAGGGGAACCAAACAGTCATCACAGTAGGGCTGAACTCCCCGGGGCCCGCCTCTAAGGACTCTTCGCTCAAACTTTCTCTAAAAATTCCGCTAAGGACTATTCAGTTCATATTCCCCCCACTCATCCCCTCTTGGGCTTCACTATGCCTGTTACTAAAATTCAAAAGAGCGATGTTATCTATGCCCTCTGGCCAGAATCCTCAGGAGACTTTTGGACCTGATGAAGTGCCTCCTATTGTCCTTACAAACAGTGCTTCCGTGCTGACACCCGGCATTGTCAAACTTTTTCGTCTCTTCCTTTCAATACCTACCTTTTTTCCAGATGGATACACGTCTACATACAGCCTATGCCTAAGAAGGGTGACCGTTCCAATCCCTCAAACTACCGCCCTATAGCTTTACTTTCCTGTCTTTCTAAAACTTTTGAATAAATCCTTAACCGGAATATTCTTATGCATCTATCAACTTCTGACCTTCTATCTGATCGCCAGTAAGAGTTCCGCAGAGGGGGTTCTGCTGGCGATCATCTTGCCTACCTATCTGACTTCTGGTCATTCTCTCTTAGCCATTTCGGTGAGACTTTTTGTTGTTGCCTTAGACATCTCGAAATCTTTTGACAGTCTGGCACAAATCTTTGCCTTTTAAACTACCCTTCTACGGACTCTATCCCTCTCTCCGTATTTTTATCTCGAGTTTCCTTTCCAGACGATTTATCTCTACTGTGGTAGACGGTCACTGCTCTTTTCCTAAACCTATCAACAGTGGTGAACCACAGGGCTCTGTTCTATCTCCTCTCCTTGTTGTTTAATATTGATTTTCTTTTAGTAACAAACTGCCCTATATACTCCTGCGCTGATGACTTTACCCTGCATTACTCAACATCTTTTATCAGAATACCCTGCAGGAATTACGAAACTCAAGGCTGGACGCTGCAAAAACCTCACATTTTGCAATCATTTCTGATTGGGCCAGGAGGAACTTGTTGTCCTACAATGCCTCAAAAAAATCAATTTTTCTACCAGTGAACTTGACATAACCTTCAAAACACCTATTTCCCATTCTTCAACAACACACAGCTGCCCCTTTCTTCTACTATATTTATTCTCGGGAACTTTGATGAACCCTGTCCTGGACTGGGGTTTATCAAAGTTCCGAAGTCCTTGTGAGTGTGCCCAAGGCCTGAGATATTCTCGCAAACGCGCGAAAAAGCTCTCGGTGATAAAACTTGCCGTGATAAAACTGCCCTAAAGTATTTTCCGAATTGTGCGTGACGTCACCATGCCTAGGAAGATATTTAGAAGCACTCACAGCGTCAATGATAAACCCCAGCCCAATGGCTCTTACTTTATAAAATCAAACAACTAGGTATCGAAGGCAAAGCACACAAATGGTTCGCTAATTGGTTGAGCAACAGAGAGCACAAAGTGGTTATTGATGGAGTTAACCCAGAGTGGGGGCCTGTCACTGGTGATGTACCCTAGGGCTCAGTTCTTGGCCCAGTGCTGTTCATTATTTACATCAATGACGTTGACGTTGAACTCAAGAATCTCATTAGTAAATTTGCTGACGACACAAAGATTGGTATTCAGTCCTATCAGACGACAACAGACAAAGCCTCCAAAATTTTCATGAAATTTCACCTTGGTCTGATAGACCAAGACCCTTTAATGTAGATAAATGCCAGGTTCTTCAAGTTGGAACAAAAAAAAAAAAGCAGTTTGATTACGAAATGCATGGCGTGAAACTCAAAAGCGTTCAATGCGTCAAGGACCTGGGTGTCAAATTTGCGTCAAACCTGAAATTCTCACAGCAATACATTGACGCAGCAAACAAAGCGAACAGAATGCTGGGCTTCATTAAGAAAAAACTTTTCATTCACGAATATAGATGTAATACCTCCACTGTACAGTTGTTTATTTTGATCCCACTGGAAATATGCGGTAAGGTTTTGGTCTTCCCACGACGCGAAGGACGTTGCTAAATTATTCCAGACAATAAAGGTGATCTCTTTCTTGTGCAATAAACTTTGTGACGAAACGCTCTCAACTGTTCACATTTTCTCTTGAGAAACCTCGCCTCCCAGGAAAATTGATCTCATGTTTCAAAATACACAATGGTTTTACGAATATAGACAAACCCAACTATAGTCTGATCGATGTCACATTTCGAATAAGAAATAATGGCACAAAACTTAGATATAAACAAATATGTTCAGACTGCACCAATTTATTCTTCACCAACGCTGTAGCCCGAGAATGGAATAAGCTCCCATTTTCGGAAGTTCAGTGCAACAATACGATTGACTCCTTTATAAACAAGCTCGACCGATATTTCCTTCACTTTGATATTCATTAAACCAGAAATGCAAAGTTTTGGTGCCATTTAATTTGATACAATTTCTCTTAGGACTCTAGAGGAAACCGTTCAAGTGAATCAAAAATTAGCTCCGGGGGGCAGCATGAGCCAAGAATAGATGGCGCCATTATAAACACTTGCCTGCGCCATGACGGGCTGGAGCAGACCACCAGGCCCCTAAAGAAAGCCTACAGGTGCTGTCAGCTAACACATAAAAAAAAAAAAAAGTTACTGGGTATTAGTGACAAAGCCAAACGTTGCGAACTTATTAAACAATTATTTTTCCTCATATTTTTAATACTAGCAGTCTTCCCACCACTACCACCAACACCAGCGATGACAATAGAACTATCTTAAATCTCATTCATGTATTGCCTAACTTTGTAATAACTACCGATGAAGTCCTAAATGCTCTCCAACCCCTTAAAATAAATAAAAGCCCAGGACCTGACAAAGTATATCCTACACAACTTAAAGAAACAAAGAGCGAAATACTCTTCTTTCTCACAACCGTATTCAGCATGTCCTTAAGACATGGCATCGTCCCTTCGGATTGGAAAAAGGCTAACGTAACACCGATTTTTAAGAAAGGAAATAAAAAAATACCAAGTAATTACAAACCCATTAGTCTAACTTCAGTTGCAGGTAAGCTACTCGAGAAACAAAATTGTGAGTTACCTTGAAAGCCACTCATTAATCAAAGATTCACAACATGGCTTCCGTAACAAGATATCCTGCTTATCAAACATACTGACCTCTTATAACGACCTCTTCTCAGTTTATGACGTAACCAAATCACTGGACGTAGTCTATCTTGATTTCCAGAGAGCGACTGATAAAGTTCCACATCATAAATTACTTTATAAATTAAAGAAACTAGGTATTGACGGTCAAGCACACCAATGGATCGCGAATTAGCTGAGAAACAGACAACAAAGAGTCGTGATCGACGGATTTAACTCAGAGTGGGCGCCTGTCATTAGTGGCGGCCCTCGGGGCTCGATTTCCGGCCCAGTGCTCTTCATTATTTACATCAACGATGTGGGTGTTGGAATGAATAATTTCATTAGTAAATTTGCAGACGACACAAAGATTCGTAACTCGGTTCTCACTGACGAAGACAGACAAAGACTCTAAGAAGATTTGCATAAAATTTCAGCTTGGTCTGATAGATGGGAGTTACCATTTAACGTAGACAAGTGCCAGGTCCTTCAAGTTGGAACAAGAAATAACATGTTCCATTACGAAATGCGTGGATTTAAACTCAGAAGCGTTCAATGCGTCAAGGACATGGGTGTCAAAATCGCGTCATACCTTAAATTCTCACAGCAATCCATCGATACACCAAATAAAGCGAACAGAATGCTGGTCTTCATGAACTGAAAGAAACTCTAATTAAAAAAAATAAAGATGTAATACCTCCGCTTGAATATAAATTAGTCAGACCCTACTTGAAATATGCGGTACAGTTTTGGTGTCCCCACCATGCAAAGGACATTGCTAAATTAGAAGGTGTTCAACGTCGGGCAACAAAAATGATCCCTCCCTTGCGCAACAAACCTTACGACGAGAGGCTCTCAACCCTTAACATGTTTTCTCTTGAGAAACGTCGCCTTCGAGGAAAACTGATCGAATATTTTAAAATACCTAATGCCTTTACGAATGTGGACAAATCAGAATTGTTTATGATCGATGACACTTTGCGAACGAGAAATAATGGCAAAAAAAAAAAAAAATCAGACTGCACATAATTTTCTTCACCAACGTTATAGTGCGAGAATTAAATAAGCTCCCAACTTCAGTGGTGAAGTGTAACACGACTGACTCCTTTAAAAACAAGCTCGACCGACACTTCCTTCAACTTAATATTAACTAGAGTATAAATGCAAAGTTTTGAAGCTATGACATTAATGTAGAATCACTTAGGTTTAAGGACAGATTATCTAATCTAGACAATAGGGTCTGTGTAGTCTGCATTTCTATGTAAGTCTATGTAAATCTCTCTCTCTCTCTCTCTCTCTCTTTTTTATACAGATTACACGTTTATATTACAGAGTTCAATGTAGTGCACATTACACACAGTTACAGTGTTTTCAGGCCAAAGGAAACATGTTTAGTGTTCCCTATCTGAAGGCCCAACTCTGATGCCTGGGCATTTCATGACGGCAGCCACGCGTTCACCAGCTCCTTGAAGCCCTGCACAGTCATGTTTTCCAGACATTGCTGCGAGGCAAGCAGTACATTCCACCAGGTTACATAGGTGTTGATGAACTGCCTCTGGTGATGCCACGTTCTGCAGCAGGGCTGCAGCAGCTCTGCGGGAACTCGGGAGGCTGACCAGGTGGCTACCTGGGCCCGCCGGAGGGGCTGCCTCAGAGCCTGGAGGTGATGGACCCACTGATGATGTATTTTGTACATCACCGTGAGCCCCGCCATGTCACGGCGGTGCTGAAGGCTGCAGAGTCCCGGATGCTGCTGCATTCTGCCGCTGTCCCTGATCAGCCTCGCTGCGCGACCCTGTACCTTATCGAGGAGGACGAGGTGTTTGTGACCCGCACCTCCCCACGCCAGGCACGCGCACTCCAAGGACGAGCGAACTTGCGCCTTATAGATGATCTGGAGCCCCTTGCTGTCAAGAAGCCATGACATCCTCCTCAGGGATGCCAGCTTCCCCGAGCCCTCTCTGGCGAGTCGCTCGATGTGGGATTTGAAGGTTAGCTTCCTGTCGTAAGTAACCCCCAAAATATCCACCTCTTCCTGGGACGCCAGTGCCTTTCCTTCGAAGGCCAGGGGCAGGGGCTCACTCGACCTGGAGACAGTGAGCAGCTGAGTTTTGTTGGAGGCGAATTTCACCTGCCACTTGTTGCCCCAGGCCACGATGCGGCTCAGAGTGTAGTTGAGCTCAGCTGTGGTGCGAGCCTTCTCCTCTGGATCGTAGCTGTGGGTCAGGGTGATGTCATCTGCATAGGCCTGTGTACTGGGTATTAAGTTTAATAGTTCATTTATATAAATGTTCCAGAGCAGAGGGCCTAGGCAGCTTCCCTGGGGAACACCTGCTCGGATTAGATGCTCCTCCGACTCTCTGCCGTTGAGCACCACTCTCAGGTGCCTCTCCCTCAGGTAGTCGGTGAAGAGTTGGAGGAGAGGCCCCTTGACACCTGCAGCGCGGAGTCTTTCGATGAGGGCTTCATGCCACACCTTGACGAAAGCTCCCTCGATGTCGAATGCCACAACGGCAGTGGCCTAACTTCTGTTGCTGTTAGTGGGTGATTAGGGGCAGAAGCCATTGTGGGATTAGTAAGGTAAGTAAATACCTCTTGGTTGCACATGCAGCGTAGGAGGAGCAAGCACCCTTTGAAGACTGCTACACTCCTTACATGAGAACAGTTGCCGTTATCCTTGACGGCACTGTTCTTTCTCTCTACCCACCCCTCATAGTCCTCGGGTCAGGTTTCTCTGCCATTAAAAGAGTTACTAGTAAAATGAGGAGTAAAATGGTAAAAGAAAAAAAATATTGTTGCAAAAATAAGTAAAGTAATAATCATTCACAGCTAAGTATGTGCTCTCTCCTCCCCGATGCTTTTAAAATGCATAATAAAAGAGGAAAAAGAATAAAGAGCGAGGCTTAGCAAGACAAAACTTCTCCACTGTGCAATAAAATACACAAAATAAAGGAGAAAAGAAAATGAATGATTATACATAAAATGCGTAACCATGTTACTCAAGAAAAATATTAAACAACCACACGCCAGAAAAATCAACAGCTGAAAAATCTAATAGATTAGATACGGCCCCTCACGCCTAAACACGTGAACATAATAATAGTAATTCACCTGAAATCATGTTACAAGTGGTGTAATTACTTAAACCGTATCAATGAGTGTCAGCTAAAATGTGTTAAAAACCTTGAAGACAGCAACTCGATGCCCCACTACTCAGCACGCTCGCGTCCTTCGCCTCGCCGGTGGCAAGGGCAGGGCTGCAGGGGTGGCAGGGTCTGCCGTCCCCCGTCTGGTAGCGGTGGTGGGAGGGGCGGCGGGCAGACAATATACGCCCACCAGTCACCCTCAAAGGTCCTAGTTGCCTGGCGAAGATAAGTGCGCACCTACGACGAGTTGTGTCGTAGGAAGAAACAAATGCCTGGACAGCTTCAAGGAAACTTGGTTGTGTGGAGGTGCGAGGCGGGGCGCTTGGGCTGTGTGGAGGTGCGGGGCGAGGCGAGGTGTGCTCACGGGTGCGGCTGTGTGCTGACTCGACTCACTGGGGCAGGAAAAGCCGCGCGCTGATGTCAGCGTATGCTTGCTGTGTCCGATACCGTTCACTGCCCCCACACACTGTACATTTGAGAGAGAGATATAACAATTCGGAGTAGTTCGTAACCACGCTGCACATCATTTATGTTAACGACTTTTAAGCGTCATTTTTAACGTGGTTAATGTAACGTGTTACGTTTAAGTTTAAGGCGCGACCTGTTATCTCACGTCAGGTCCGGTGTACCTTTGCCTGCGTTCTACAGTTGATTGAAGTGGTTGAGACAACACAATAGCCTTTTAGTTAAGTGATGTGTGGCCGAGCGGTAGCCGTTATAAGTTCACTTTAGTTCACTTTAGTTCTCTCTCTCAGGTTAATACAAATACCAAATGTATTTTAACTATATTACCAGTTGTACTACATAAGATTTACAGTTTACGTGAGCGAGACGCACGAAATCAGAGACAGCCACACCGCTGCAGGGCGCGGGGCGGCAGAGCACCGCTCGCCTACCCGTCACCTGTCTTCTCTCTCTTCTCCGCGTTGTCCGCCCGTTTTATTTGCTTGTAGTTCGTCCGGAAGGGTGTAGGTTCCGGTTGATGACTGTTGATGAAAGTCATCATTTGCTGATCCTAGTGTCAGTTCATCACAGCTTCCCACGGCCAAAAGCACGACGTGTTGTTAGACATCCTGTTGTGCGACACCGACCGGGTGTCGCCACACGTACAGTCATACATACACATGCACATTACAATATACACATTACAACCGTATGACCGTCTCGCTGACAATAAGAACAGTGGCGTTTAGGCTTTTCGGTGGCGGATGCCACCACCGATGATGACGCGCTAATATTAGCAGCTTTCTGTTCTACAACGGCTACAGCGGGAACTCCTCAATTTTGGTCTTGAGTTTAATGACGAAATCGTGCAACTTGTCAGTGGGGCCGTAGCCTAGGGATAAATAACTTTTTCGAAACAGGCCCTTGATGACAGTCATGTACATGAAAAATTCCAGAAATTTTATCACATTAGATAGAGACATATTCCCTCTCTCTGCCCAGCCACCAGTTCTCAAATATGAGCCCAAATCAGTAGACAACGGATAGGCGTCCACTTGCCCGACAAAAATACCTTTACTCTCCACAGTTGAAATCAAGTTGGTCACAGCTACATTTACGCCCTTGACGAGGCTATGTTTAACATTCTCCCCGAATGATTCCAGAAAATGTGACCGAAACTGGTCATAATCTTTGGTTTGTTGCGGTTCCATGAACGCGCTGGTGTACATGAGGGCTGAAGCTTCGGTTCTCGGCTTTAATCTGGACCTAATGGAGGAGATTTTATCTCCCGGTTCTGACACAAATGAATTTTTCATAACATCCACCGCTGCCATCACTTTTGTTAGCCTTTTTATATTATTTGTTTTTTATAGTAACTGCGGGTAAGTATTATGTTTTGTGATAATGGCGCGAACTGCTATCTCTCGTCAGGTCCGGTGTACCGTTGCCTGCTTTCTCCAGTTGATTGAAGTTGACGAGATAACACAATAGCCCTTTAAGTTAAGTGATGTAGATTATGTTTTGGCCGAGCGGAGCCGTTAAGTTCACTCTGAGTTCACTTAATTTACTCTCTCTCTGGTATATTAAAAAGGTAATGAGTTTTAACTATATTAACAGTTTTACAGAATAGTTACAGAGTTTTTGTGAGCAGTCGTACACACATCCCGAGCAGTGATCTGCTCGTCACCGCTGCCCACTGTCTTCTGCCGGCTTCAGTCCGGCAGCAGGAATAATCCGGTGCCAAGGCTTGTCGAATCAGCACCGTTCCCATGGCAAGGAGCACATCCGTAAGCACAACCTAGGACCTACGTGTTAGTAAACATCCTGTGGCGCGGCACTGCCATGATGTTGCGACACATACACTCACACATTCACATGTACATTATAATATATACATCACATCGCTTGGTCACCTAAAGGTCGCGACCCCGCGACTCACCCGACCTTTAAAATTAGTGTACCTACCCATGTTACAGTCTCGTAATGTGTACGAGCTCAGCGGGTTGGTGCAGCATTTGCCTGAACAAGGTTGTACAAAGTCAGAGCCCGCTTAACAAGGCAGAACAGATGGATGACAATGACGATAAAAATAGCCACATGAACAACAATAGAAGGATAATGTACATATGGGGCAAGGTGAACCGGTAGAGAGTCATGGACAGCTGATTCCAATTCCGAGAAATTTGAAAAGGTTAGCTCGGAAAGGCTATTTGTTACATACTTCATCCTAGAAAAGGTGAGATTCACTAAACTGTCAATAGGATAGATTGGATGGCATTTTTTTTTTTTTACAGCTAAGGAGACAGTTCAAGGGTAAAAAGAAAAATATTAAAAAAAGACCGCTACTTTCTTGCTCCTGAATATAAGTCAAAGGAGTGTCCAAAAAGAGAGGTCAATTTCGGGAGGAGAGGTGTCCTGATACCCACCTCTTGAAAGAGTTCAAGTCGTAGGCAGGAGGAAATACAGATGAAGGAAGATTGTTCCAGAGTTTACCAGCGTGAGGGATGAAAGAGTGAAGATGCTGGTTGACTCTTGCATAAGGGGTTTGGACCGTATAGGGATGAGCATGAATAGAAAGTCGTGTGCAGCGGGGCCGCGGGGAGGGGGGGGGGGGGGGGGGGGGCATGCAGTTAGCAAGTTCAGAAGAGCAGCTAGCATGAAAATATCGATAGAAGATAGAAAGAGAGGCAACATGGCGGCAGGATTTGAGAGGTAGAAGACTATTAGTATGAGGAGGAGAGCTGATGAGACGAAGAGCCTTTGACTCCACTCTGTCAAGGAGAGCTGTGTGAGTGGAGCCCCCCCACACATGAGATGCATACTCCATCCATTGTGGCTGCAAATCCATGATGGAGCTTCTCCAGAAAGGTCGTCAAATTGACAGAACGTGGGGAACAAGCCACCCGTACCGCCGTACTCTATACGTTGAGCCTTCAGAACAGACCACTGTCACAAACAATGGTAGTGTGAAAAAGAAGTAGTGAAATCCGGAGAACCTCCTGTGGAAAAGTGATTCAGGGACGACGTGACGATAGGGGCAAGTCTCTAGAGCTTTAGAAGCATCCGACTGGGTCAGCACCACCTCGCAGATACCACCTGTCAACGGTAGGAATGCAAAGAGTGACGCTGAGCTAAAATAGAGATTGTGATACTCTATTTTGCAGTTCACCATGTCTGACATCTGGCCCGTTGCATAAAGCGACAAATCATTACGAATTAATACCACTGTGGCAGGTAAGTCTAGCACCATCACCGAGTCATTGACAGAGAAAGGGAATGGTTCCAGCTGATAAACCTCAAACACATCCTTTGACCAGAAGGGAACGTGAATCACTATAGCTTCCGACGTCAGGAATGACTCCAGCAAGGGATAGTAGTGGTGTATGGCATGCATATCAAACAAAGGTGTTAGTTGGTGTTCCTCTTCTCCTATTTTTAAATCCCTTTGTAAATCTCTGACAGGGAAAAGAGAAGAAGTAAGCCTCCCACAATCTGTATTCATTACATTCTGAATTACCAGTGAATTAGTATGGAGGACAGGGTTGACCGCACTCTCCAAGGCAGGCAAGGCTTGTAGAACAAGTTCCATTTGGTACACATTCGCCATGCCGGTCCGCAACTCATTAACGGAAGAGCATAAGGTTCGAGAATAAGAAGCAATATCCTGTACCGCATGCTCAAGTCTGGAAATGTTTAAGAAATTCATCGTAATGGTTTTGTGTTGAGTAGCAGCAAGTGAGGCCAAGTGGTTATACCTATCCCTCAGTTCCTCCATATCCTCATCCATTGCGGTTCCAAACAACATGCGGGAAAGTTGCCCAATCCCATTGATCAAGCCCCGTTTAGTACGGTTAGAAAAGGAAAGGTCTGCGTAGTTCTCCAAAGCCAGGGTTAGAGTGTCATTCAAGTACTTTATGCGGTCATGCATCAGACGCGTGATACCCTCTACAGGAGCATTTCTATCCATCTGCAACACAACCTCAGTCACTTGAGCCATTATTGTCCTCAGTGTGCCCGGTATTTCCACCAGAGCAGTAAACGGGTACTGGACCCACAGGACATCCTCAACCAGAGAAACCCGGCCCAAATGAGCAGAGAGGGCTCCCGGCTTGAGATGCGTAGGGTCTGCAGCCAGAACGGAGCGCAGAAGGAAGTAGTAGGCGAGGGGCAACATTTCCTGGAACCAAGCAGAACACTCTTATTGACGAGGACGCAGGCTATAATCGTGCGGTGGAAAGATAGACAAGGCATCGTCAGGCTTAGGCAAAAAAGGCGGTTCTCGCCGATTCAACTGAAGTCGAATCAAGGACCCCAGGCTGGGCGTCTTGTCTTTTTGAGGCGATCACTATGCACAATTTCATATGAATTAAAAATGAGGTGACCACCTAGTTGTCTAACTATCTGGCGTGGGCCCACGAATTTAGGGGACAACTTCGAATGTCTCTCTGGGACTCGAAGCATAACAAAGTCACCCACTTTCAAGGAAACAGGGGCGGCACGTTTGTGTTGCTGCAAGCACATAGCCTCAGCTGTAGCCTGTAGTCTCTCCGACGTTTATATGAATATCTATGAAAACTTTGAGTTGAACCTTAGAATAATCATCTACATTATATACAGGTGAATGAAAACTACTAAGCAGGTCATATGGGAGTCTCTTCTCAACCCCAAATATTATGTGGCGGGGAGATTGTCCCCTTGACTCACAAACACGGCTGTTTATGCTTGCTGCAACATTTGCTAGCCAGTCCTCCCAAGTATGCTGAAGTCCGCTAACGACCGGGCGCAAGACATCTAAAATCTTCCTATTAGCGCGTTCAACAAGGCTGTTGCTGGCTGGGTGATAACTGACTGTAAAACTTTGTGTAATGCCAAACTGTTTGCATATATCTGCTAAAAGTTGATTGCGATACTCAGTTCCATTATCACTTAACAACACTCTAGGTGTGGAGTATGGACAAATTAGATAAGTTATTAGGGCATGAGCAATGGACTTAGCAGATTTATCTTTCACCGGGGCTAACACAACGTACCGCGACAAGTGATCTACACAAACCAAGAGGTACCTAGAGCCCTGGTGGCTGGCGGGAAGCTGTAGCAAGTCAATAGAAACTACATCCCAAGGCCGGTCTGAGGGCGGGTATTCTAGGTACGGCGCAGGCCTAGGCACCGTCCCTTTATGTTGGACACACTTAACACACTTAGCCACATAAGCGTCAATATCTACACGCAGAGTTGGCCAAAAATAGACCTCTCGGGCCGCTGTTAATGTGCGTTCCCTCCCCGGGTGACCAGCGATCACCGCGTCATGAACTAAGTTCAGCACCGCCGGTACATAACACTCTGGTATCACAAATTGTGCGACATGAGGATAGGCTTCCTCACGACATTTACTTTCTTTCGTTCACCAATAAATAAAACAACAAGAATGATTAGCTACATTTTTATTAACAACAGTGTCACTTATTGAACTGGAGCGTAATTGTTACAAAGTCCCAGAGAAACACAAGTAATTTACGATGATAGGAAGAACATTTCAAGCTATTGGGGGCACAATAACCTATTCGTTGAAACACCTGACAACTCTGAATATACCCCATAACAATAACAATATATAAAAGCACAACAACGAAAAACACGAGCAGATCTTTAATCGAAGCAAAGAAGACAACACCAACAACAAAAAAAACAACATTAACACCCACCACCTACGTCTCTTCATTAACCCACACCGGTAGGCATGCTCCGTCACTACGAGGAGACAGGGAGAGTAACAGGGAGACAACCAGACTCACGCTATTCTGCCTTTGAAGCGAAAAAATGTAATAAAAGCGTACGTCTGTCATTGTCGGGTACGATTTGACTCCTTCTCCTCCCTCCTAATTCTCCTCCTCCTCCTCCTCCTCCTCCTCCTCCTCGTCTTCGTCCTCGTCCTCCTCCTTTTCTTCCTCTTCCTCCTCCTCTTCCTTTTCCTCCTCCTCTTCTTCCCCCGCCTCGAATTCTTCTAGTTAGGTTCTTGCAAGGTTGTGAGGCGTGGTGATGGACAGCATAGAAATGACAAAGAGGGAGAGGGAGAGAGAGAGAGAGCAGGGATAAGAAAGAGAATGAGGAAAGAAGGGGAAGGGATGGAGGAAGGAAGGGAAAGGGAGAAAAATTTTGTAAAATTTTCTTCGGGTCTCCTGCCAATTAGCCAGGAATTTACTTCAAGGAGGAAGAGAGAGAGAGAGAGAGAGAGAGAGAGAGAGAGAGAGAGAGAGAGAGAGAGAGAGGATTAGGGTTTAAAGATGAAGAAAAGCAGAAAGAAAAAAAAGGGAGGAGGCGGAGGGGGATCTGCTTCGGGATTATATAAGACGCGTTTGGTTATTTCCATTTAACGTGTGTGTGTGTGTGTGTGTGTGTGTGTGTGTGTGTGTGTGAACCCCTTTCAATTTGTACTTTTTCAACATTGTATTCTTAATGTGTGTATTATCAGCTTAACAACTGCCATCACTAAATAAACCGATTATTATTATTATTATTATTATTATTATTATTATTATTAGACGCACGCACACACACACACACACACACACACACACACACACACACGAGAGAGAGAGAGAGAGAGAGAGAGAGAGAGAGAGAGAGAGAGAGAGAGAGAGAGAGAGAGAGACCCGCAGCAGATCGAGGTGAGGTGAATTACATACACACACACACACACACACACACACACACACACACACACAAGGGAGCTCTGCAGCCGTTACGAAGAGAATATGTAAAATGACAACACAAAAAAATACAGGTAAATTATTACAATAATTACAGCTAATATTATAACAGGTGAATGGCTAATAACCTTATATATATATATATATATATATATATATATATATATATATATATATATATATATATATATATATATATATATATATATATAAAACTCATTCCTTGAGAGAGAGAGAGAGAGAGAGAGAGAGAGAGAGAGAGAGAGAGAGAGAGAGAGAGAGAGAGAGAGAGAGAGAGAGAGAGAGAGAGAGAGAGAGAGAGAGAGAGAGACACACACACACACACACACACACACACACACACACACACACACACACACACACACACACACACACACACACACACACAGACACACACACACACACACACACAAGGGAGCTCTGCAGCCGTTACGAAAAAAATATATAAAATGACACAACACAAAAAATACAGGAAAATTATTACAATAATTACAGCTAATATTATAACAGGTGAATGGTTAATAACCTTATTTTTTTATATAAACTCATTCCTTGAGTGAGAGAGAGAGAGAGAGAGAGAGAGAGAGAGAGAGAGAGAGAGAGAGAGAGAGAGAGAGAGAGAGAATATTAGTGGTGATGAAGAGATGGCGATGAGGCGATAAAAACGAAAGTAACATACACGGCTGATAATAACACGACTCGTAACAAGGCGAGGACAGGTGATGGAGGGACGAGCTGGGCGTGTGTTGATGGTGGTGGTGGTGTGTAATGGTGATGGCAAGTGGTAGTGACAAACGAACGAGGGAGAGGACAGGCAGAAACACACATACAGACGGACATATTACTGGGCTGAGTGATTGCCGCGATGATTCAGGGCAACGAGGCAATAAATATACAACACAGACAGACATACAGATGCAACACCGCCAAACAACCGCAATTTGAGGAACTAATGACAACACCAGTTTACGTGCGTCAGAAAAAAAAGGGGCAGGAACAAAATGTAGACGCCCATTATGAAGCTGCTTTCCATCCTCCTCTTCCTCCTCCTCCTCCTCCTCCCTCCTGAGTGGTGAGGCTGCCCGTCATTCAGTAACTCGTGAAAACGCCAGATAGACAGCACCTCTTCGTCTGGGGAGTGTAACAGCAGCAGCAGCAGCGACAACCTATAACCGGTTTCACGAGGGCTGGCGGGCCTAATCCTTCTAGCATATGGACTCGCGGACTTGGCATCATTGCTTGGGTGACCGACTCTACGCCGTTCATTGGCTGTTTTTTTACTAGATCTAAGGTGCGGCAAATTCCGTTTGCCATGACATAGCCTACTATCTCTCGCTCTCTGCTACTTTTTTTGTCAGCACTGCTGGTATTTAAATGTTTATAATCGCTCTTCCTTTTGGCTGTTTATTACCCACAAATAATGGAAACATATTTAATGATTAATGAAAGCATGATGAAAGAGAGGAGAAGGTTCTTGCCCTAGTGAGTAACGAACGAGAAGTTCATCCAAGCTGTCTTGTGTCAGGAGATGACGACAGATATCAACTAGTGGCTGTCCCCGGGGCAGTAATCCTTCGACCTGAGGGCAGTGCAGGCAATAGTGTTCCAGCGTATTGTTGTTGGCAGAGTGACACAGGAGGCACGGTGTAGTGGGGCGCGTCCTCCAGCCCGGCGACCTGCCATACTTGCCTGTAGCCCAAGCGTAACCTGGCTGCTACCACTTTGTGTCTCCTCACCATGTGGCCCCGGCGTCGGTATTTGTATCGGTGGTCTCGGAACGCATCATAATGCTGGATGGAGAGGCTGTGAGCTCGTTGTTGGTCCCTGCGGTGATCAGTGGAACGAAAAGCATCAGTACGAATCCTAGACAGATAACATGAGAGATAAGGTAAAAAAGCAGCACCACGGCAAGGCAGGTTACAGGCAGCCTTAGCTATTCTGCCCACTATGTCACTGTGAGTTATACCTATGTGTGAGGGGATCCACAAAAACTTAAGTATCAATGCACGTTGGCGTGCTAGTGTTAACAAGAACAAAGTGCGTTGTACTACATGAATAGAAATAGGTTTGGGGGATGGAAGAGCCTGGAGGGCAGATTTTGAATCACAGATCACAATTGCATAGAAACTTTGTTGGCATATGAGACTAACGGCGTCCAGTATGCCATGCAAATCGCAGTATGTTGAGCTGGCGAAAGAAGGGAGTCTGCGGCCAACCCAGCCACCTGGCGGCGGGTCCTGCCTTCCCATTTGACTGCAGGGATCCGTCTGTGTACACCTGGGTCAGTGCGGGGCCTGAAGACGATACCGTAGCGATGGCCTGCAGCGCCTGCTGCCTCTGTAGAGCAGGGAGATCAGTCTTGGAGGTCGGGGTGTAGTGGACCGTAGGGTTGGGAACCATCCACGGCGGTAAACCAGGATAAGGCTCCGCTTCAGGAACAACGAAGTCGAGCCTCTGAAGTATAGAGGAGACAGTCTTGATGAGTAAACGACCACCAGCCCGGAGAGGAGGAATACGTGGGCGAGGTGCCATGGCCTGGCTAATAGCACGGGAATAGTGAGGAGCAGTCTGAGGGTAATGGAGACATTTGATTGTGAAGCGAGTAGCAGTTGAATTAATTCTTCCTGCGATTGAAGGTAGATTGAGTTCAGTTTGCATGTTGACAATTCTTGTTGACATAGGACATCCCAAGTTTACTCTCATTACTTTGTTCTGGAACTTCTCAAGGGGCTCCAGAGATGTGAGGGGAAGCTGTATTAAGGCATGCCACACAAAACCAAAGTTAGTCAAATCCTTCGTCAAAAAGATCGTGATCGTGAACTGAGATGTCTTGCTCTAACAAAAAAAATTGACATAATTGCTATAACCGAGACATTTATCGACACCACAAATATAGATTTAAGTTCCGAATACAACATACATGGCTACAGACTCTTCAACAAAGATCGTGTAAACCGTAGAGGCGGTGGCGTCGCCCTTTATGTCAAAAGCCATTTGCAACCCACTGACTAAACACCGGGAAACAGTAACGTTGAACATATGTGCGTGCGAATAAACATTGCAAAAGTCAATTTAAATATATCTGTCACCTACAGACCTTCCGAGCAATCACTCGATGACGACCTTGAAATGTATAGCGTCTTAAGGCAGTCACTTAATAACAGCGACTCACTGATATCAGGAGACTTTAACCTTCCCCATATCGACTGGGCGACACTGTCAGGTACAGAAGGCGTGTCACATAGAATGATCGAATTTCTAGAAGGAAATTATCTAAGCCAAATGGTTTCTGAGCCAACTCGACAAAATAATATACTCGACCTTGTTATAACGACCCAAGATAACCTAGTCAGTAATGTCACGGTAGGAGAACACCTCGGTTCTTGCGATCATAAATTAGTGCGCGTCGACATTAGAGCTCAATCATCAGTGACTCAAAATAAAGTAAAGGTGCCCAATTTCAAAAGAGCTAACTTCGTAGAAATCCGACAAAAACTTACAGAAATACAACTATCAGATGACGGCAACGTAGAGGAAGCCTGGCTAAGCTTTAAAAATCACTTACTCACTCAGCAGAACACATTCGTCACCTTGTGCGAGAAGCGAATTAGCACTAATAAAAGCCCACCGTGGTTTAATGGCGAAATTAAACAATCAGTCAATGAGAGAAAATTGTTTTACAAGTTAAAGAAAGAACAAAGCACGTCCGAAAACATTAGACTTTATAATGATGCCAGGCGACGAGTAAAAAGACTAGTAGGTCAGGCAAAGCGTAAATATGAAGAAAATATTGCAGCCAACTGTAAAAATAATCCGAAATTTTTTTTCAGTTACATAAACAACAGAAAGGCGATCAAAAGTGGTATTGGACCTTTAACAAACAGCGACGGTGCACTAGTGACTGACAGCCAACACACTGCAAACCTCTTAAACAATTACTTTTCCTCGGTGTTTAATACTAACAGTCTTCCTCTCGCTACCACCAACACCAGTACTATTGTAAATCTCGAGCATGCATTGCCTAATTTTGAAATAACAACCGATTAAGTCCTTAAAGCTCTCCATTCACTTAAAACAAATAAAAGTCCCGGACCCGACAAAGTATATCCTATACTGCTTAAAGAAACAAAGCGCGAAATGCTCTCCTCCCTCAATACCGTATTCAATATGTCCTTGCGACAAGGCATCGTCCCTTCGGATTGGAAAAAGGCTAACGTGACACCGATTTTTAAGAAAGGAGACAAAAAAAACTACCGACCCATTAGTGTAACTTCAATTGTAGGTAAGCTACTCGAGAGCATAATTAGAGACAAAAATGTGAGTTACCTCGAAAGCCACTCATTAATTGGGGATTCACAACATGGCTTCCGTAACAAAAGATCCTGCCTGTCAAACTTACTGACCTTGTATAACGATCTCTTCTCAGTTTATGACGTAACCAAATCACTGGACGTAGTCTATCTTGATTTCCAGAAAGCGTTTGATAAAGTCCCACATCATAAATTACTTTATAAATTAAAGCAAATAGGCATTGACGCTCAAGTAAACCAATGGATCGCGAATTGGTTGAGCAACAGACAACAAAGAGTTGTGATTGACGGATTTAACTAGAGTGGGCGCCGGTCACTAGTGGCGTCCCTCAGGGCTCGGTTCTTGGCCCAGTGCTCTTCATTATTTACGTCAACGACGTGGACGTTGGACTCAATAATCGTATTAGTAAATTTACAGACGACACAAAGATTGGTAACTCGGTTATCACTTACGAAGACAGGTATAGCCTCCAAGAGGATTTGCACAAAATTTCAGCTTGGTTGGAGAAATGGGAGATTCCCTTTAACGTAGGCAAGTGCCAGGTCCTTCAAGTTGGAACAAAAAATAAGAAGTTCGATTACGAAATGCGCGGCGTTAAACTCACAAGCGTTCAATACGTTAAAGACCTGGGGATTAAAATCGCGTCAAACCTCAAATTCTCACATCAATGCATCGATGCAGCAAATAAAGCGAACAGAATGTTGGGCTTCATTAAAAGAAACTTTTATTCAAGAATAAAGATGTAATACTTCCGCTCTTCAATAGTTTAGTCAGACCCCACTTGTAATATGCGGTACAGTTTTGGTCTCCCCACCATGCAAAGGACATTGCTAAACTAGAAGGTGTTCAGCGTCGAGCAACAAAAATGATCCCTTCCTTGCGCAAGAAATCCGACGAAGAAAGGCCTTCCATCCTTAACATGTTCTCTCTTGAGAAACGTCGCCTCCGAGGAAAACTGATCGAATATTTTAAAATACTTAATGGTTTAACGAATGTAGACAGAACAAAATTGTTTATGATCGATGACACTTTGCGAACGAGGAACAATGGCACAAAACTCAAATGTAGACAAGTAAATTCAGACTGCACTAAATTTTTCTTCACCAACGTTGTAGTGCAAGAATGGAATAAGCTCCCACCATCTGTGGTCCAGTGTAACACGATTGTCTCCTTTAAAAACAAGCTCGACCGTCACTTCCTTGAACTTAATATTAACTAGAGTAGAAAAGCAACGTTTTGGAGCCATCTGATTAATGTAAAATCACTTAGGTTTAAGGACAGACCACCTAGTCTAGACCATGGGGTCTGTGTGATCTGATTTTCTATGTACATCTATGTAAATCTGTAAATCTATGTACATTCTCTCTCTCTCTCTCTCTCTCTCTCTCTCTCTCTCTCTCTCTCTCTCTCTCTCTCTCTCTCTCATTCACACCCGACCTCTGCTGAGAGAAGGTCGTGACCTCACCCCGCTGCGCCCCACAACATCGCTTGCCCTGTGTTTTCGTCGTGCTCTTGGGCGTTTGTGTGTTCTCGCTTGTGGACCTTGTGTGTTGCCTGTGATTTCCCGACACGTGTTTGGTGTGTGTTCGCTTGTGGTTTCTGCCTGTGGTTGCCTCTGTGATTTGTGTTTCCGGTGTTTTTGCGTGTGATCTGGCTGTTTCCGGGTGTTCTGCGTGGGTTTCAGAGTGATTCAAGTGTGTTATGTTTCCGGTGTTTTTGCGTGTGATTTGGCTGTTTCCGGGTGTTCTGCGTGGGTTTCAGAGTGATTCAAGTGTGTTGTGTTTCCGGTGTTTTTGCGTGTGATCTGGCTGTTTCCGGGTGTTCTGCGTGGGTTTCAGAGTGATTCAAGTGTGTTGTGTTTCCGGTGTTTTTGCGTGTGATTTGGCTGCTTCTAAGTGTACTGCGTGGGTTTCAGAGCGTTTTGAGTGTGCTGTTTTGTTTCCGGTGTTTTTGCGTGCGATTTGGCTGTTTTCGAGTGTTCTGCGTTTCGAGTGTGTTGTGTTTCCAGTGCTTTTACGTGTGATTTGGCTGTTTATAGTGCTCTGCGTGGGTTTCAGAGTGTTTTGAGTGTGCTGTTGTATTTCCGGTGTTTTTGCGAGTGACTTGAGGGTGTTTAGTCGTGCTTGTGCTTGGGTTTCTGAGTGTTTCGTGTGTCCCGAGTGTGACTTTGTGTTCCCGAGTGTCTCACGCGTGATTTGGGTGTGTCGACAACCCACCCTTTGAATTCCCTGAGGATTCAATCTGCTCCTCCTCATTACACCCTCTTTAAATCCCCTAGAGGATTAACACTTCCTACACCCCTTTCCCTCACCTCACCTAAGCCCCCCCCCACCCTCGCTCACCTCACATCCCTTTTGCTCCTCCTCATCCCCTAGAGGATTAGCCCTTCCTACTCCTCCCTCACCTCCACATATTTCTAAGCCCTCCCCCCCTCACTCACCTTACCTCACATCCTATTTACCCATCCCTTCACCCACCTTACCTCGCCTCTTTCTTAACCTTTCTTGTTCTCACACACCTCACTCACCTCACATCCCTTCCTACTCCTCCTCTCTCCCACTTACCTCCTTTCCCAAACTCCCTCTCACTCATCTCACCTATTTCCTAACCCTCCTTGATCTCACACCTCACTCACCGCCTCCCTTTCCCCCTCTTTACTCACCTCACATCCCTTCCTACTCCTCTCTCCCACCTCACCTATTTCCTAACCCTCCTTGATCTCACACACCTCACTCACCGCCTCTCTTCCCCCATCTTTACTCACCTCACATCTCTTCCTACTCCTCCTCTCTCCCACCTCACCTATTTCCTAACCCTCCTTGATCTCACACACCTCTCTTCCCCCCTCTTTACTCACCTCACATCCCTTCCTACTCCTCCTCTCTCTCACTTTTCCTCCATTACTAAACTACCTCTCACACACCTCACCCCCTTTCCTAATCCCCTTCACTCTGTGTTTTTATCTCTTTCATTTCAGCTAAGATGGCGCCTAAGAAGTGCAGTACTTGTAACGGTAGCTTCTCAGCTCACTTTTTTACAGGGCGTTCTGCTGTCTGTCGACTGTGTCTCTCCAGGCAGCATCTCGAGACAAGACTGCAGGAGCAGGAAGAGAAGATGGAAGAAGGCCAGAATAAAATAATAGAGCTTTCTCTCACCAGGCAGCATCTCGAGACAAGACTGCAGGAGCAAGAAGAGAAGATGGAAGCAGGTCAGAATAAAATAATAGAGCTTTCTCACACTGTTGCCTCCTTGCAGGAATTCATCCAGGCTAACGTTGCTGTGGTGCCAAACCATTCTCCAACCGCCCCCTTGCCCTCAGCGGTACCGTCGACACCAGCGGACAACACCACGCAACGGGAGGATGCTAGTGGCACCGACCATGATGGCTTCACCGTCGTGAATGGAGGAGCCAAACCAGCCAGACAAGCGATTTATCCTGTTCATTGCTTCAACAGGTTTGCCATTCTGGAGGAGGAGGACGAGCAGGAGAGCACCTTCCTGGTGGGTGACTCCATGATTCGCCAGCAGGTCGTTGAGTTCTGCGGCAGAGTTCCTCGTCGAAGACGGAACTATTGCTATCCTGGTGCTGGGATCGACGACATAACTGCTGCTCTTGAGGAGATCTCCCCCCAGGCTACTAATGATTCACTGTTTGTTATTCACACAGGTACGAACGACATCACCACGACCCGGTCTGAGGAACTCCTGGAGAAGTACCGTAGGCTCATCCAGCAGTATAAGACTAAATCCCCTAACATTTTGATTTCAGGAGTTCTACCACGGACTTGGGCGGAGAGCGACTTCTTCAGTAAGGCCTTCAGCCTAAACAACCGCTTACAGACTCTTTGTAGGGAGCTTGACGTGGAGTTCCTAAACGCATGGGACAATTTCTATGGACAAAATGAGCTCTTCCACAGGGACGGATTGCACCTTTCTCCCATCGGGGCAGCCAGACTCGGAAGGCTCCTCAACGAAGCAGTGCGTGTCATCCGAGCAAAAAACAAGTCACGGCCACGTCCCTCCACCCCACCCGTGTAAATAGACGCCGTGCATCGCAACAAACCCGTAACCGTGATCCCGCAAGTACCACCACCTCTATTACTAAGCCTCTAGATAACTTAAAAATCCTTAGTTTCAATGCGCGTAGCCTAAGAAACAAATTTGATGAACTGAGATGTCTTGCTTTAACAGAAAATTTTGACATAATTGCTATAACCGAAACATTTATCGACACCACAAATATTGATTTAAGTTCCGAATACAACATACATGGCTACAGACTCTCCAACAAAGATCGTGTAAACCGTAGAGGCGGTGGCGTCGCCCTTTATGTCAAAAGCTATTTGCAACCCACTGACAAAACACCAAGAGACAGTAACGTTGAACATTTGTGCGTGCGAGTAAACATTGCAAAAGTCAACTTAAATATATCTGTCACCTACAGACCTCCCGGGCAATCACTCGATGACGACCTTGAAATGTACAGCGTCTTAAGGCAGTCACTTAATAACAGCGACTCACTGATATTAGGAGACTTTAACCTCCCCCATATCGACTGGGCGACACTGTCAGGTACAGAAGGCGAATCACATAGAATGATCGAATTTCTTGAAGAAAATTATCTAAGCCAAATGGTTTCTGAGCCAACTCGACAAAATAATATACTCGACCTTGTTATAACAACCCAAGATAACCTAATCAGTAGTGTCACGGTAGGAGAACACCTCGGTTCTTGCGATCATAAATTAGTGTGCGTCGACATTAAAGCTCAATCATCAGTGACTGAAAATAAAGTAAAGGTGTCCAATTTCAAAAGAGCTAACTTCGTAGAAATCCGACAAAAACTAACAGAAATACAACTATCAGATGACGGCAACGTAGAGGAAGCCTGGCTAAGCCTTAAAAATCACTTACTCACTCAGCAGAACACATTCGTCCCCTTGTGAGAGAAGCGAATTAACACTAATAAAAGCCCACCGTGGTTTAATAGCGAAATTAAACAATCAGTCAATGAGATAAAATTGTTTTACAGGTTAAAGAAAGAACAAAGCACGCCCGAAAACATTAGACTTTATAATGATGCCAGGCGACGAGTAAAAAGACTAGTAGGTCAGGCAAAGCGTAGATACGAAGAAAATATTGCAGCCAACTGTAAAAATAATCCGAAATCTTTCTTCAGTTACATAAACAACAGAAAGGCGATCAAAAGTGGTATTGGACCTTTAACAAACAGCGACGGTGCACTAGTGACTGACAGCCAACACATTTTGCAAACCTCTTAAACAATTACTTTTCCTCGGTGTTTAATACTAACAGTCTTCCTCTCGCTACCACCAACACCAGTACTATTGTAAATCTCGAGCATGCATTGCCTAATTTTGAAATAACAACCGATGAAGTCCTTAAAGCTCTCCATTCACTTAAAACAAATAAAAGTCCTGGACCTGACAAAGTATATCCAACTCTGCTGAAAGAAACAAAGAGCGAAATACTCTCCTCCCTCACAACCGTATTCAATATGTCCTTGCGACAAGGCATCGTCCCTTCAGATTGGAAAAAGGCTAACGTGACACCGATTTTCAAGAAAGGAGACAAAAAAGTACCAGGTAATTACAGGCCCATTAGTCTAACTTCGGTTGTAGGTAAGCTACTTGAGGGCATAATTAGAGACAAAATTGTGAGTTACCTTGAAAGCCACTCATTGATTGGGGACTCACAACATGGCTTCCGAAACAAAAGATCCTGCCTATCAAACCTATTAACCTTTTATAACGACCTCTTCACTGTTTATGACGTAACCAAATCACTGGACGTAGTCTATCTTGATTTCCAGAAAGCGTTTGACAAAGTCCCGCATCATAAATTACTTTACAAATTAAAGCAAATAGGTATTGACGGTCAAGTAAACCAATGGATCGCGAATTGGTTGAGCAACAGACAACAAAGAGTAGTGATTGACGGATTTAACTCAGAGTGGGCGCCTGTCACTAGTGGCGTCCCTCAGGGCTCGGTCCTTGGCCCAGTGCTCTTCATTATTTACATCAACGACGTGGATGTTGGACTCAATAACCGCATTAGTAAATTTGCAGACGACACAAAGATTGGCAACTCGGTTCTCACTGACGAAGACAGGCAAAGCCTCCAAGAGGATTTGCACAAAATTTCAGCTTGGTCGGATAGATGGGAGATGCCCTTTAACGTAGACAAGTGCCAGGTCCTTCAAGTTGGAACGAGGAATAAGAAGTTCGAATACGAAATGCGCGGCGTTAAACTCAAAAGCGTTCAATGCGTCAAAGACTTGGGGGTCAAAATCGCGTCAAACCTCAAATTCTCACAGCAATGCATCGATGCAGCAAATAAAGCGAACAGAATGTTGGGCTTCATTAAAAGAAACTTTGTATTCAAGAATAAAGATGTAATACTCGCTCTACAACAGTTTAGTCAGACCCCACTTGGAATATGCGGTACAGTTTTGGTCTCCCCACCATGCAAAGGATATTGCTAAATTAGAAGGTGTTCAGCGTCGGGCAACGAAAATGATCCCTTCCTTGCGCAACAAATCCTACGAAGAAAGGCTTTCTACCCTTAACATGTTCTCTCTTGAGAAACGTCGCCTCCGAGGAAAACTGATCGAATGTTTTAAAATACTTAATGGTTTCACGAATGTAGACAGATCAACATTGTTTATGATCGATGACACTTTGCGCACGAGGAACAATGGCGTAAAACTCAGATGTAGACAAATAAATTCAGACTGCACCAAATTTTTCTTCACCAACGTTGTAGTGCGAGAATGGAATAAGCTTCCACCGTCAGTGGTCCAGTGTAACACGATTGACTCCTTCAAAAATAAGCTCGACCGTCACTTCCTTCAACTTAATATCAACTAGAGTAGAAATGCAACGTTTTGGAGTCTTCTGATTAATGTAAAATCACTTAGGTTTAAGGACAGACCACCAAGTCTGGACCATGGGATCTGTGTGGTCTGATTTTCTATGTAAATCTATGTAAATCTCTCTCTCTCTCTCTCTCTCTCTCTCTCTCTCTCTCTCTCTCTCTCTCTCTCTCTCTCTCAGAAGATTGGCCTCTGATCCTGCCTCGCCTACCCAGCACACGCCATCACTCTGCAACGAATCATTCCCCCCCGCCCAGTCTACCCCTCCACAAACACCGCCACCACCACCACTATGCACCAGCTTTCGATCCTCCCCTCACCGTCCCTCGGCCTTTCATCAGTCGTGGGGCGGTGAGAAGCCCTTCAAAGTGGTGGCCGCGCATCCTTGTAAGCCCACGTGAATAATGGAGCAGTGTCAGGCCTCCTGCACCTGTTGAAATGTGTGTTGTGAGCCCTTCCACCGCTCCTTTGATGCTCCTTCCTGTCGTGTCTTTCATTATTGTTTGTTTAGTGGTCCTCCCTTCTGTCCAAAGTTATACTTCTATGGTTACTCTAATTTTCATCCCTATCTTTTTTTTTCCTTTCTTTATCATTGATCTTTATTCTCTCGGTTCTTATTTATCCATCTTTGCTTTCCTTCTCATCTATTTTTCTTCTTTTCTTCTTCATCGTCTAATTCAATTCTCTCCCCTTATTTATCCTCATATGTTTCATCTACTTCCGATCCTTATCTTCATATTCTTCATCCACTTTCACTCCTCCTCCTTTCATGTATTCTTTTTCTTCTTCGTTTCCGTCTTTTTTCTTTTTCCTCTTTTTCTTCATCATTTTCCTCCTCCTTCCCTTTTCCTCCTCCTCCTTCTCCTCCTCCTTCTCCTCCTCCTCCCCTCTACATTCTCATCTCTGCTCACTCACTCACACTCCCTTCCAACAGCCTCTTCCGAAAGCGCCACCCGCCGCATGACGAAACACTAGAGGGTCGCAGTGCCCGGGTTAACTTGCAAGACAACTGCGCGGGACTTGACGACCGCTCCAGCAAATTCCGGGGAGGATGTTCCAGCGCGCGGCGGGAGTCAACACAAAAAGTGCCATGTACTGGAGTGTTTCTGTTATGTGTTGGCATAGACTTCACAACTAGTTGACGGGAAATCTCTTCAGTCTTGGCGCGCTGGCTTCGCGTAAGGGGCCGATTGTTATGGCGACTTTCACTGCGACAACTCAAACACACTCTGCGTTCTTACTCCGAATTTAAGTGGAAACAGGACGAAATCTTTTAGTGCATACAAGCAGGCAGGAGTGTCTCTAGAGTGATTTGGTCGAGGATTCAAGGTAACTTATATAAAATAGCACCATGCGTGCACTTTGAAAACGTTGTGTAAAAAATGGCAAATTTGCGTAACTTTAGGTTGAAATCTTTACGTAAAATGAATGATAACTGTAGGATAGTGAAGTCCACAGTTTTACGTATTAGGAAACAAGAAATGTACGTTTAGTTGTGCCTACATGGCAACTCAGCTCAGTTCCCGCGTCGCCTAACTCGCCTTAGGCACGCAGTCAGCTGGGCACTTCCCCTCTGTAAAGGATTATCGCTGTCCTGCCTCTGTTTACTCTCCAAGTAAAGGACCTACAGTTATTCATCGTCTCAGTACCCTTCCCCACAACTGCAAGGATCCAGAGGACGATACAAGAAGACACAGAAGGCAGTGGATCGAGTGGAAGTGACGGAGGAGACACAAGATATGAGGACGCCGCGACCCCGTGGAGTAAACTGTGGAGGAGCCGTACTACGCCATCAGTGCAGTGACTCAGTGTTGTGTGCAGTGCAGTGGTGTGTTCAGTGCAGTGTGGTAGTGAGGGGGCCTGACCCGACTGAGCACTCTTTCGGCAAGCGCCGCACCATGTGCGGCGCCAACTACTGGACGAGCGTGCAGAACTTCATGGTGAGCAACAGGTTGGCCCAGCGCCTGCATTTGCTGAAGCTCGTCGGGTTCTTCCCCGGGGACGTGCAGGCCGACCTGGACCGGGCCAAGGCAGAGGAGAAGGAGGACGACGAGGTGATCTTGGCCCAGCTTGCCAGGGAGCTGGCCGACGACCAGCCGGACCCGCCGACGGACGAGTTGCTCCTCGCCGCGGTCGGCAACTACGCCGGCTACCTGGCCAGGAAGGTCCAGGCCAACTCCTCTGTGGCCGAGTGCTGCAAGCAGGAGCTTGCCCAGCAGGAGGAGATGAAGATTACCGTGGAGCTCGAGAGGGCGACCCGCCCTCTGTGATGTTCGACCCCCTGGTCGAGCTGGTCGACAGGCGAGACCAGGAGACGGGCCGGGCGGTCCTGAAGCGGCCATCTCTCCCAATGGCCCACATGGCGTCCTTCGGGATGTCGCTGTGGGACTCCCTGATGTGCAGGGAGGACAAGAAGGAGCGCAGGTTGAGGTTCCTCTCCCTTGCCATGCGCCACAGGGACGGGTTCAGGCACCTCCTGGAGTTCCTGGCGGCCTCAGACCCGACCTTGCAGGGGTACAGGTGCCAGGAGGGGCACAACCTGGCCAACACCATCTTGCCGCACATCAGCAGGTCCCTCTTCAACTGTTTCGGTGCTAATTTCTCCAAGGACGTGACCTCAGAAGCGAGGAAGAACAAGGCCTTGAAGCAGCCGACCGGCAGGAAGAGGAGCAGTATCGAGGAGGGCAGGAAGGAGACGGCGAGGAACAGGGACGTGTACAAGTCCAGGAAACTGACCGGGGCCCACAAGTCATAGGCCAAAAGGCTAAAGTGATTGTTCAGGGACGAGGGCCAGATAGCCGGCAAGACGTGCTGCGGCAATAGTGACATCGGAATTCAACCAAAATAAGTTGTGATTGTATATAGAAAAATGAATATTTTGCTTTTGTTGAGTAAAATTAAGATGTTTCTGCATGCTTTCCTCAAGTATTAAGTTTCTAATGTGAAAATTAAGTGATTTATTAGATGTTAAAACTTACGTAAAAATTGCACTAAATAAAAAAAAAATAAGTAGCTATTTCGGGCAAAAACTTATAAGATATGCTAAATATTGCTATTGATTCTGAAAATATAAGTGATTATCTCTGCATTTGGTGATGTTTGTGCATCTAGCGTAAAATCTGAGGATTTTATAGCCTTTTTAAGTTTTGTTATACTTATATAAAAAACAATTAATCGGGATTTTATTAGGGAACGACTTTGAATTTTTTTATACCGCTGCTCATGGAGACTCATATATGCCTAAGGGAGGTGCCTGTTTTAGTTTCAGGTCGCTAGCTGCTTTGGTTTTGAAAATATTTAAATTTTAAATTTTTGAAAATCGGCCCCCTGCGAATCGGCCCAGCGCCCCGTTTCCCGTCAAGAGATTGTGAAGTCTATGGTGTTGGGGTGTGTTGCGCTGGGCGAATGCGAACCTGTTGACTTTCACAGAATGTTCTATCTTTTCTTTCTTTCTCCTTTTACTTGGTCTTTGCTCTCCTCTGCATCCTCTCCCTGTTCCTCACCCTTTCTTTTTACCCATTCTCCTCTTCTCTTCATTGTCCTTTCCCTATGTCTTCCTCTTATTTTACTCGTCATTTGTACCTCCTACCTTATGACTCATTTTCCTCCTGACTCCTCTTTTTGCTATCTCTCTCAATTTTCCTTTTACTTACACGTCTTTTCCATATTTTCTTCCTCCTAATCGTTTCTTTCCTTTACATCTCTTTTGAATTGATTTTACCCGTCTTCTCTCTTTCTCTCATTCTCATTCTCCTCTTCGTCTCACCTCTCTTTCCTTTCCGTGCTCTCTCTCTCTCTCTCTCTCTCTCTCTCTCTCTCTCTCTCTCTCTCTCTCTCTCTCTCTCTCTCTCTCTCTCTCTCTCACATTCCATGTATTTATCATCTCTCACGTTCCACCTTCCCCTCTTTTCTCTTTCCTTCTCCCTTTCTACGTTGACACACCTCTCCCTCATTTTCTTTCATCTCTATCGCTATCCCCCTCTCTCCATCCATTTAACTGTCCTGTCTCTCATCTTCATTCCCCTTCGCCCACTATAGCTCCCTTCTCCTCATCCTTCAAGAACATAAGAACGTAAGGAGTCTGCAAGAGACCGGTTGGCCTATACAAGGCAGCTCCTGTAATCCTAACCCCACCTTACCTCACTATCCATGACTTTATCTAACCTCTTCTTGAATGTTGCTATGGTATTCGCACCCACAACATGGCTGTCAAGCCTGTTCCATTCATCTACCACTCTATTGGTGAACTAATTCTTGCCTATGTCCTTGCTGAATCTGAAGTTGTCTACCTTAAAACCATTGCTACGTGTCCTACCTGGCTTTTTTACTACTAAAATCCTATTAACATTCCCTTTATTAAAGCCCTTCATCCATTTATAGATTTCGATCAGGTCTCCTCGCAACCTTCGCCTTTCTAGAGAGTCAAGATTTAAATGCTTTAATCTGTCTTCATAAGGCAAGTTTCTCACCCCCTGAATTATCTTTGTCATCCCCTCTGTACATAATTATTCCAGCATCTTGATATCCATTCTATAGTAGGGTGACCAGAACTGAACTGCATAATCGAGATAAGGTCTAACTAGTGCTAAGTAAAGTTTTAGTATGACCTCAGTGCTCCTATCGCTTATGCTCCTTGAGATGAAACCCAGTTCCCTGTTTGCACGATTTTTAGCCTAAAGGCATTGAGCCCTAGGACGAAGGTCAGCGCTCACTAGGACTCCTAAATCTCTCTCACACCCAGACCTGCCAAGAGGAGTATCATTTAAGGAGTAATTGTGTGAGGGGTTATTCCTACCTACACTCAATTCCCGACATTGAACTCCATCTGCCACTTCCCCGTCCAATCATAAGTCTGTCAAGTTCATCCTGGAGAACGCCAGCGTCCTTGTCTGATTGGATTACTCCACCGATCTTGGTATCATATGCGAACTTACTGACATCACTACTAATTCCTGTGTCCAAGTCATTTATGTAAATAATAAAAAGCAGCGGACCCAGCACTGACCCCTCGTGACACTGCCTCATTCAGACTTTTACCACTGATTTGCACTCTCTGCTTCCTACCACTAAGCCATGCCCTAATCCAGTTCGAAATTTTCCCATCTACGCCGTGAGCCTCTAATTATTGTAATAGCCGGTGATGAGGGACTTTGTCGAACGCTTTACTGAAATCTAGATACAATATGTCATAGTTTTCATCTCTGCCAACCGCCTCGATTACTTTAGTGTAGAAGGACAACAGGTTAGTAAGGCTAGACCTTCGTGAACCCATGCTGTGAGTCATGAATTAAATTATGCTTCTCTAGATGGTCCCGAATGCTCCCGGCTATAATTGACTCCAACATCTTTCCTACAACTTGTAATATATATATATATATATATATATATATATATATATATATATATATATATATATATATATATATATATATATATTATTAATGTAAATATGAATGTGTGACTATGTGTCGAAACACAAGCTCAGTGTCACCACAGGATGTTAGGGAACACGTAGGTGCTTATGGTTTGCTTACGGCGTGCTTATTGCCGTGGGAACTGTGCTGAACCGACGGTGGAATCAGCAAGACTCAGCACCGGAAGATCAACACTTCCGGTGAATTATCAACGCACATTTATACCTCCACCGCAGACTGAAGGAGGCAGATTACAGTGGGCAGTGAACACGAGCGCATCGCTCTCTTCAGGGTGTGCGGGCGACAGCTCACATAAACTTTGTAACTATTGTGTAAACCTGTAAATATAGTTAAAACTAATCACACTTTTAAATATACCAGAGAGAGAGGAGAAGTGAACTAAGTGAACAAAGCGAACTTTATGACTCCGCTCGGCCAAACATAATCCACATCACTTAGATTAAAGGGCTATTTTGTTATCTCCTCAACTACAATCAACTGGAGAAAGCAGGCAACGGTACACCGGACCTGACGAGAGATAGCAGTTCGTGCCCTTAACACAAAACATAACACTTACCCGCAGTTACTATAAAAACTGGCTACACAAAAGACTAACGAACTGATGTTAAGCTAATTGGGCAATAATGTGAGGTGGCTGACTTCTCTCTTTTTGAAAATCGGCGTCACATTAGCTACTTTCCATTGATTGGGCACATGCCCAGAATTTACCGACATCTTAAAGATATCGGTAAGTGGGCCGCTGAGGACCTCCTTGCATTCTTTCAGAACCCGTGGGACTATTTCTTCTGGGCTCGGCGATTTATTTTCTTCAACCTACCAATCTCATTCTGGACTACCCACCTAGTGATGATCACATCCCTCAACTTGTCGTTATCTTTGCCCTCATATAGCTGAACTCTCTCCGGAATGGTAGTTAGATTTTCCTGCGTGAAAACTGAGACGAAATAGTTTCACCTTCTCCTTCATCCTTAACTCAAAATCTTAACTGGAAACTTCACTTATCTTATCTTACTAATTCGGCTTCCTCGAGGTTGGGCGTTCTGTATCGTCTCCGCCAGTTCTTTTCCCCCGCGCAGTTGCTATCCATTTACAAGGGCCTTGTCTGCCCTTGTATGGAGTATGCATCTCACGTGTAGGGGAAAGAGCGAAGAACAAAATTGTAGTCACGTCTGCGATGTGTTGTAGTGTTGAATATAGATGACGTTTGTAATAAGATGGTGACAAATAAAAGACTGAAACTATTTGTAATAAGATGATAAATGTTTGTAATAAGATGGTAAATGTAACGATAACGCAATGTAATGCTCACATTTTATTCTCGTTTCTTTCACCTAAATATACTATGATTTTCCTTAACTTATCGTGCGCCTTAGCATACTATCTTCCTCCTTATATAGCCTAGTCATCCTTCAGAAGGCATAACGTTTCCTATATCTCCACTTTTCCCTAACTACCCCCCCCCCCACACACACACACATGATGCGCTCGCTCCATTATCTCCTTCCGTATTTCTGTTCCATAGGCTATAACATTGCATGCAGAGCTCGAAATCTGCGCTATCCATCTATATGGCTTTTCCTCTTTCCCCCTTTCCCATGTTCTTTGAACTTTCTCACTTAGCCTTCTTCTTTCTCCTCTCGTCATTTCATCAATTTTTCCCCTTCCCTCTCCTATATTTACTTTTCCTTTTCTACTGTTATCATCTCCCCACTTATTCCACTTTTCTTTCCATTGTCTATCTCCTATTTGTTCTCTTCTCGTTTTTTTCTTTATCAACAAAAACTCCTTGATTTCATTGTTGTACCTTTTCTTCGCTCGTTCCCTCTTTCCCTCCATCCCTTTCCAATTCCTTTTTTTTTCTCTCCCATCTACCAACTCAACATTATCTTCCCTACAAAATCCATATAATTATGTTCCACCACCTCCACCTACGCCACCATCATTATCAACACCGCCATTAATACGACGCCCAATTAGCACTGCCACATATTACCCTTGTCACGTGTACACACACACGCACGCACACGCGCGTGCTCGCACACACACACACACACTTACCCGCTAAATCATAATCCCGTCCCGTCCACCCAACGCCTCCTGCATCACCTTAGCTCGCACCTCGAGCCACACTCGCCCATCACTTTCCTGCCGCCTCCGGCAGCCTTGGCGCCCACCCGGGTAATTCTTTACAAGAAGTCAGCCTCCCCCCCTCCGCCACTCCAGTCCCCCTTACCCCCCAACACAAGCCTGGGGACCTGTGGGGAACCGGGGTTTTGGGGGTAGGCAAAATCACTAAAAAGTGGGCTTCCAAAATTTCCCTAGAAAAATCCCTAAATTAAGGAAAATTCCCTGGTCTCGAAAGTAAGGAAAGTCTCTAACTTTATAACCTAAGAGCTAACAGAGGGGCTTCACCCCCTGAACCCCCATGCTAACCAAGGGGGGCTGCGCCACCCCTGGACCCCCCCTCATGAATGATGCACCGTATTTTTTTTTTTTTTTTTTTTTTTGCGGAGTGGGGGAGCGTATTTAAACTACTGTAACCGAACTTTACATAACCTCACGTCTACCCGGGGGGGGGGGCTTCGCCCCCATCGACCCCCCCCCCCCACATGTATGATGCGCTCGATTAATCCCTGTAGGAAACTGTGGTTTTGGTGGTGGAAGGCCAATCACTGAAAAATGGGCTTCCAAAATGTCCCTAAAAAAATCCCCCAAAAAGGGAAAATTCACTAGTCTCCAGAGTAAAGAAAGTTTCTAACGTATACTCTTGTAATCTATTCCAATATAACCCAGCAGCTGGCGCAGCTGGTCTGTTGGCGAGTGTCGGGTGTGTAATTAGATGGTCGGCGTAGTGGAACCCCCCACCCCACCATCGCCGCCGCCCAATCCGTAGTCGAGAAACTCTTGGGAAATGTCAAGTTTCATAATTACATAAGGTACAATACTGACGGTTAACCCATCCACTTTTTGTAAGTTGATGCTAGATCATTTTTGCCGATTAGTTTGGGGTACAAAAATAAAACAGATTTGTGACAGCTGTCATCCAGCACTGATGCTTCTGCTGTCAACTGACCCGGGAGTGACCCACCGATTGCTACGTATCACCCTGGCCTCCATTTTACTTAAATTTTGAGTAGCGCGCGTTGAACAATATCCGGTTGGTATCTGACACGTGCTTGTCACAGCTTCATGCGACCGCGTTTCACAAAGCACATATGTCACACGCTCGTGTTGTAATTATATATATATATATATATATATATATATATATATATATATATATATATATATATATATATATATATATATATATATATAGATATATATATATATATATATATAGATCTATATATATAGAGAGAGAGAGAGAGAGAGAGAGAGAGAGAGAGAGAGAGAGGAGGCAGTTTGCGCTACCCTAAGCAGAAAAAATTGCTACAAAATCACCAGACTTGAATACAAAACGAAATTTTAACAAGGAGTGTAAAATTTTGTCTGCTCATGATGGCGGGTAACGCGCTACCCTCAATCGCTGCAGTTTCCCCGATTGTGCACTGTAAGTAAGGGAAAGTTAGGTAGGGTCTGTGCGCCACCCAGCCGGGTCTACGCGCTAGGTTGAGGAGGGGGTTGCGCCAGGGGGGGGTCAGTGCGCTATGGCATGTCGGGTCATCGCGCTAGGTGCCTTAAGTTCTTTGTTTTAATCTACAAGCTATCAAAATCACTCTCAATAGGTAGTTAATAAATCCTCTTGCCTCTCAAGGAGTAAAAGCTTTGGAAAAATAAATGAAAGATTGCAAACTAACTTTTTTTTATTTTTTAAAATAGTGTATTGACAAACATAAAAACTGTGCTTTAGTTATGAATATCATAAACAAATAAATGTCCCACAGAGTTCAAAACAAAAATCTTAACAATACTCCGGGAAAAGTTTCATTTACCAGTATCAAAATAACAAATAAATGTCTCGCAGAGTTAAGAACGAAAATCTTAAGAATATTCCGTGAAATGTTTCATTTAACAGTGTCAAAATAACAAATAAATGCCTTTCAGAAATCGAAACGAAAATCTTAAGAATACTCCGTGAAAAAAATCATTCAACAGTATCAAAATAGCCTAATTACATTTATTACAAAAAAACTCAGTATCCATTGTATCAATGTCCTCCTGAGACTTTTCACTCAAATTCATCTCACTCAGACATTCTGCATGCCACCAGCTGTCACACAATACACATTTTATCCTTAACTTTCCTTTTGTTTCACATTGACATTTTCCACAGAGCTCGTTCATATCATCAATTACATCATCCGAGTCATCGTCCAAGACTGGCTCATCCGCACTCTCTGAAGTTTCTGTTTCCTTGTCTTTCTGCTTTTGGGAAACATACTGAAGTGTCCTGAATCGTTTTTCTTTCCTTTTTCTCTTTTCTTTTTCTTTCCTGTTGTTTTCCTTCTGCCTTTTCTTTTCCTCCATTCTCTTTCTCTTTGCTTCAGCTTCTTGTTCTATAATTTTTTTTCTCTCTTCTCTCTTTCTTTTTCTTTCCATTTTCTCCCTCTCCTCCTCTCGTTTCTTTCTCTGTTTCTCTTCAATCATTTGCCGGTACTCAACACCGCTTATTGAGCATGGCAATACTGCGATGGTCTTTTTTAATCCTTTTTTCTTCGGGAATGAGGGCAGCGTGAGGTAATCATCAATCGTTTTGGAATTTTTCTTTGTAGAAGGCAGAGGTTGTGGAGCAGGCTGGGATGTGTAAGGCAGGGGTTGTGGAGCAGGCTGGGATGTGGAAGGCAAGGGTTGTGAGGCAGGCTGGGATGTGTAAGGCAGGGGTTGTGAGGCAGGCTGGGATGTGGAAGGCAGGGGTTGTGAGGCAGCCTGGGATGTGTAAAGCAGGGGTTGTGAGGCAGGCTGGGATGTGGAAGGCAGGGTTTGTGAGGCAGCCTGGTATGTGGAAGGCAGGGGTTGTGAGGCAGGCTGGGATGTGGAAGGCAGGGACTGTGAGGCAGGCTGTGGGTTTTCTCCAACACCTTCCAGTCTTCATAGGGTGGGTCATCCATGTCGTATCGCTCCTCGTACCGCTTCATGAATTTTAGAGTTGTTCCTTCCCCTAATGACAGGCTCAGCTTCATCAGCTCAAAAATGTTGGAGAATGCTGAGAGAGTGGGAGTTCTTTGTTCTGGCCCAGGGAACTTGGATTTGGCTGCTGGTGAAGCAGAAGGAACAGAGGTTGAGATTGTTGGGGTACATGCGGGAAGAGCAGTGATGCCAAAAGATGCTGAGGTAGGGAGAGTGACTGGAGCAGCGCTGGAGAAACTGCAGCTTGGCTTCAGCTTGTCTGAGTTGAGTACAACCTCAGGGTTAAAAGGATAGATCCCAGACTTAACAAATCCCTTGTAAGCAAGCTCTGGTCGTGCTGTAGTGTCCCAAGCTTTCTTTAGTGTGCGGGCAAACGTGCACATGGTGACACTCTCTCCAGTTTGGTACTGAAACTTTCTGACGGCTTCACTCCATGCTAGTTTGATTGCCCCAAAGAAAGCTTGATCCAGTGGCTGGATAAGGTGACTGGCATGCGCCTTCAGGCAGTAAAGGATGACACCATTCTCGTTACACAGCGTGCTGATTGCCAGGGAATGATGGCTGGAATGGCCGTCCACAAACAGCACCACTGGTCGCTTTTCTCCCAATTTGGGAATGAAGATGTCCCTCAGAAAGCTAAGAAAGACCACCTCAGTGATCCAACCATTTGGAGTTTTTTGAAAAAAAGCCTCTTCAAAACCTTCCAACGCATTGAAGCGAGGATCTCTGGTGTAGGGAAAGATCAGCAGCGGTGGAAGGTACTGCCCCATGGCAGAGGAGCAGGCCAACATTGTCACTTGCTGCCGTGTGCCACTTGTGACAGAGTAGACGTGTTTTGCTCCTGTCATGCTGATGATTTTCTTTGTCTTTGGACATATATTAAAACCACTTTCATCAGCATTAAAGATCCGGTCAGGAGAGGTCAACAAAGTGGGATCGATGGTGTCCAGGTAATGTTTCATTTGCTGAAACCATTCACCTAGAGCATCCTTTGTCACAATTGCTCTCTCACGGCCAAGTGGTTGTCCAATTCTTTCCCGTATCTCTGGATGCCTCTTGAAAAAGGCTCGCATCCAATCCTTTCCAGGGCGGTTGTTTTTGAAGACAGTCCTCTCTTCCCTATCATCGAGAATGGTTTTCACCATGTCTTTGAGGTCGTCTTTGGTCCGTCCAAAACCTCGTTTAGACACTTCAATCAGCCAATCTACTAGCTTCTTCTCCTCTTCCATTGACAGAACTGTTTTGGGAGCAGGCTGCATAGGTCTTCTTCCCCTGACCTTATCCCCAAGGGTGGCGTAAGGGATACCAAAAGTTTTGGAGGCGGCATTCAGGGACATCTGTTTAGATCTTACCAGCTCCACAGCTTTCTCCACTTGTTCTTGTTTGTACCGCTGTGTTGATGCCATTTCAGCAAGGGCTGTTGAAAAGGATCAGAGCAAAAATACAAATTAACATGCATAATGGAATATTTTTTTTTTCATTTTTTCAAAAAAAAAAAAAAAAAACTGAAAATGCAGATAGCCTAAAAAGAGAAAACAAAAACAAAACAAGCACTCTAGCCTAGTATTGCTTTTGCCTGGTGGGCGCGCGACCCGCCATGAGCGTTTGTGGCGGGTTTGCGCGCTACCCACGCCCTCTCCTATTTGCTGACACTCAGGCATGTTTATCCTCAACCATTTGACAGTCATGTATTATAACAAAGAATTGATTGACAAGTTATGTCAGTTTTGTATCAAAATAGGTAGCAGTGACTAACACTGATATTCATGTGTGTTAACGAAACAGTTAGCGGAAGACAACTTACCTCAGTATAGCGGAAGACGCACTGCCTCTCTCTCCCTGGCGCAAACACAACACTGGAACGGTACTGGCGGGAAAATTTGAACTACGGCCCGCCATTTAAACACTCTGTTTGTGTGTTATGAGATTTAACGCGGGGCTTAGCGCACAGACCCGACTGGCGCACAGACCCTCCAATACTCTCTCTCTCTCTCTCTCTCTCTCTCTCTCTCTCTCTATATATATATATATATATATATATATATATATATATATATATATATATATATATTTTTTTGTTTTTTTTTTTACGTCGCTGCCTGTTGCGCCGGTAGGCATCTTCCTGGTGGGGCGTGATGGTCTGCCCAAGGCTTCTTTCAGGTGGGGCCTGATGGTCGGCCCAGCCCGTTCTGGCGCAGGCGAGTGTTTATAGTGGCGCCATCTTGCATTGGCTCATGCTGCCCCCCGGAACTCGTTCTTGATTCGCTTGGACGGCTTCCTCTAGAGTCCGGGCTGATGGGTGGTCTTCAGGACAGCATGTGGGTAGTTTTAAGCCACTCGGCAGTGACTGAAAAATCCGAGTGGTAGCGTGGGGATTCGAACCCGCGTCGTCCCTCACGCGGTGAATGTGGACCCAGTACGCTACCAGTTCGGCCACCGCCTATTCTAATATATATATATATATATATATATATATATATATATATCTATATATATATATATATATATATATATATATATATATATATATATATATATATCTCTCTGTTAAGGTGCTACTAGAAGCTCAAGAATGGACATTTCGCTCTGCATGGATTTAGTGGTTAAACAACTCAAATCACGGATCCAAAAAGCTGAGGACACTGTGATGGACTTGATGAAAAGCCTTGAATTCACCCAAGCGAAAACACTCTACCTGAAAAGCGAGGTAAAGGTGCTTCGAAAGTCCGACACAGATAACCAAGCAACAATTGATGAGCTACAATCAAAAATTGATGAATTGAAACGACGGATCGCCGGCCTCAAGGAACAACAAGGTGGTGAGACGTGGGCACAAACAGCAGATAGTGTGACGAAATTACTGGAGGATAAGTTGCAACTACCCGCTGTACAACTCGAACGAGCTCACCGGGTGCGGCCAACTACTACTACTCATCCTCGGCCAGTCGTTGTTCGCTTCGAAAAATTTAGAGACAGATAAGCAGCTAAAAGAAATGCAAAGAAGCTTAAAGGATCTGGGATATATATAAATGAAGATCTCTGTCCTGCCTCTCTGGATATTAAGAATAGTCAGTTTCCCTTACTGAAAAAGGCCAGAGAAGAAGGGAAAATAGCGTTCTTCAGGCATACCAGACTGATATTAAAGACAGAGTTGACCAACGGTCATCATTCTCGACGGCTGGTGCCGGGCTGCTTCACAATTTGGGTGGTTCAGTGGCTGGCGGTGTTAATAGCCCCCAAACGTCAAGCAGTGCTGGGATCTCCTCTACTGCTGTTGCTGCGACTCCAGAGGTAGCCACTGTGAGGCCTCCTTCGGTGGGAGTTGGTTTTGCTGAGGTGGTGGTGGCTCCCTCAACTGGCAGTGTGACGCGGTAAGGTGCTGGCAGTGGTGGTGCTACTACAACACAACCACCTGAAGGCACCGACGGATGTCGAGCGGAACCAATGGTGAACTTGGAACGTCGAGCAACACAACAGCACGTCACCCGAAGGGTCTCAGGAAACGTAAGAAGAAATAGATAGGCTAAGGTTCTCACTGTAACTACTGTGTTGTTTATGGATCTACTATTACTGTTATTACCTATAGTATCACTGTGTTCGCCACTTCTACTTCTACTAATGGTACACTGCCAGTGCTATATATCTGTTCGGCACAGTGCTCTTCGTCTGACTGAACCTTGTGTCGGATTCGCATAGATTGATCATTTCATCTTGCCACGTATCCTTTTCTGCCGGCTGCTACGTCATCTTGCCACGTAGGATTATCGTCCTCCTCTCATCCTATGAACTCCATCGCCGGCACTCAGTCTAACCCTCGTCTTCATCATGGAACGTTGTGCAGACTGTGATTTCGGACTTCTCGAGTTTTACCACAAGTATACTGGAAAACCAAGAGAACTATTTGACCTGTGTGTTCGTCACAAAGTGATTTTGGACTCGAAAGCTTGACACTTGTGGGAAGCCCGCTACGTTGAACTTTAACACCAAGCTCTGGCGGTGTCAAAAAGCCAGTAGCAAACCAAACCAAAGAAAAAAAAAGTGTAACTGGAGTGAGTGTTTTTAAAAACACATTCTTTGCAAAAGTACACCTCGATAAGAAACATTGATGATTTTTTGTCAATGCTTATCTGCGTGGGTGCTTTTCGTACGAATTCATGAGAAGTGAGTTTGGAATGAGTGACAGTAGCATTTGTGATTGGGTAAGCTTTTGCAGAGAAGTGCTCATGGAGTGGTGCATCAAGCGTGAGGGAAAGATTGGTGGCCCGGGAAAAAAATAATAGAAATTGACGAGAGTAAATTTGAAAAAAAGAAAATACAGTGTAGGAAGGATTGTTGAGGGTCAGTGGATGTTCGGTGGTGTGTGCAGGGAGACGCGAACCTGCTTCATGGTTCCCGTTGAAAAACGAGACAGTGAAACCCTGCTTCGTCTGATAGAAGAAAAAATTGAGCCGGGAACGACCATCATATCTGACTGTTGGAAAGCTTACAACTGATTGTCGGAGAGGGGGTATAAACATTTAAAAATGAAACACTCACTCAACTTCGTGAACCCAACGACCCTGGCGCACACCAACACCGTTGAGAGGTTGTGGGGGGACGTTAAGGCTAAAGTCCCTTTGTATGGAAGGAAAAAAAAGCATTTCGTTGGCTATCTGGCCCGCTCTATGTTCCTGATGACCATCAAGGACCCCAACAAGCGCTTCCATGCCTTCCTTAACGAAGTTGCTGCCCTTTACATTCCTTATCAACCTCCGCAGTAATGGTGGGATGTACTCCAGCTGTCCACTCTTCTTTAATTTGGACAATACTTCCCCTCTCTGTAAGTATAAAAAATAATGGATAATATTTACGAAATCTTGGCCACCTTTGGCAAAGTTAATACTTACATTATGGATTTCTTTTTGTTCCCTGAATGCAGTGCAGTAACAAGTGACTTCCGGAAAGGAGAAAGAATCCAATTCAGGGACTATTTATTGTTGAAAATAGGGGATAATCACGAAAGCGTCTCCTCCTCTGACGGCGGCCGCCATGGCGACGGTGCCGCCGCCGCAAAATAGCTCGCATTCATTACCTACCTTATGAAACATTATTAGGTCTTCATATATATTTTCTACACACGCTTGGTTAGCGACGGTACCCTTGGTTAGCGAAGGTACGCTTGGTTAGCGACGGTACGCTTGGTTAGCGATGGTACACTTGGTTAGCGATGGTACGCTTGGTTAGTGATTAGCCCACGCATGTGAGACCAGGTCCACCACGCGTGGTTATTTTTTTATTTTTTAGAACACGCAGCCCAACGGCTGCCGTGCTGAGGGCCGGGTATAGCCCGGGCCTGTTCAGCCCGAGCCCCGGATGACCTTGAGTCATGGCTCGGGGCTGTTTTGGGGTGGTTAGCGACGGTACGCTTGGGTTGCGACGGTACGCTTGGTTAACGATGGTACGCTTGGATAGCGATTAGCCCACGCATGTGAGAGCATACGTTAGGGAGTTTCCTTACTTTCGAGAACATCGAATTTTCCCTGTGGGTTCCCCACAGGTCCCCAGGCTTGTGTTGGGGGGTAGGGGGGCTGGGGTGGTGGAGAGGGAGAAGTAGTTGTCCCCTAGTTTTACCGAACAGAGTATTACAGTGTACTTGTCCAAACGAATCCTTTGATTTATTTTTCCATGAATTCAATACATTATTCCAGAAACACTTCCCTGTAAGGAAAATATATGCAAGTATTAAGCAAGAACTAAGCCCATATATTACTCCAACCTTAAAAAGGGGCATTAATGAAAAAAAATTAGATTAGCAAGACTTGCAAATAAATGGCCCCTAACGTATAAGGAAACTTACAGTATAGAAACAATTTAACTAATTAAAATGAGTATTACAATGAGTATTACAAAAATAAACTTAAAAGCAGTCAAGGAAACCCAAAATCCCACTGGAAAACTATTAGCTTCCTTCTAGGCAGAGCTAACAAAAACCACCATTTAATATCTTTAGACCAGCCATGTACCAACATCTGATACTTTCAATGAATATTTTATCAGTCAAGGCAATGTGGAATTAAATTCTTCTTTGAATAACTACGTGAGCTATTTAAATCAATCTCCCGTTTTTTCAATGTACATTACTCAGAAAAATAACAGGGAAGTAGTAAATTACTTAAAGACCTTAAAATCAAATACGCCAGGCTATGATTTCACCAAAAATACTAAAACATTCATGTGATGCATTGGTCACCCCACTAACTTATATCATTAATCTTTCACTAAAACATGGTATATTTCCAGAACATTTGAAGAAGGCTAAAGTTATTCCCATCATTAAATCAGGTAATAGAAGTGACATCAGCAACTATAGGCCAATTTCAATTATTTCTGCTTTCAGCAAAATACATGAAAAAATCATTGCTTACCGTTTATTTAGCTATCTTGAAAAAAAAATAAGTCTCTTAAATAAGTACCAGTATGACTTTCGAAAACATCGTTCAACAGAAACTGCCGTACTCCACTGTTAACAATGTTTACAAATTTTTAGAGGAAAAGATGTATGTGGTTGGAAGTTTTATTGATCTGTCCAAAACATTTGATTCACTTAGCCATAGTATGTTAGAGAACTTGAAACTTGTTGGGATAAGAGGTATGCCGCTACAACTTATTCAGATTTATATTTGTAATAGATCACAAACTGCATTCTGTAACAACACCTATTCACAATTTAATTTTATAACGAGAGGCGTACCACAGGGATCAATTATAGGACTAATTCTTTTCCTTATTTACATTAATATTATAAATGCTAGCTCTAAATTTCATTATATAATATACGCAGACGATACTCGTCTCATATTAGCTGACAAAGATATTAATTCCCTACATTCAAGCGCTATAACGGAACTGAATCTAATCCATCAGTGAATAAAATGTAATAAATTATAACTCAACGTCTCTAAATCTACTTGTATGCCTTTTCAGAACAGATCAATAAAGAACCTACTACCTCCATTGCAGTTAGAAGGCGAAACATTAAGACATATAGTATGGTTAACCACACAAAATTCCTTGGGATGCTTATAGATGAAAATTTAAATTGGAAGCTACATTTTTTTTTTAGGCAAAACAAGAAAGAAAAAAAAAGCAAAAAAAACGCTGCCACTAAAAAAAAAAAAAAAGAAAAAGAGGTGAGCTTGAAAGCATCATAAAGGAAGGCAAAGAGAGGAGGAGGGACCTGGAAGGAGTCTAGTTCAAGCAGGGAGGAGGAACAGAGAAGGAAGAAGGTTCCAGAGAGTTCCACAGATGGATGAAAAAGAAATGAGATTGCAGCGTGATCTGCATGTGGGGTTTGTTAGTATAGGGATGGAGGAGTATAGGGATGAGGAGGAAAGGGAGAAAGGAAAGGGGGGAGGGGAGGGGGGGGCAAGTTCAGAAGAGAAGAGCAAGTGCAATCATGGAAATATCGATGAAAGAGAAGAGGCAGCATTGGTGGAATTTAGGAGAAGACTATCAACATGAAGGAGGAGAGAGAGGAGATGAGAAGAAGAGGCCTTAGCCTCCACTGTCCAGAGAGCTGTGTGGAGCCCCCCCCACACATGACATGCACTCCATACGAGGGCGGACAAGACAAGGCCCTGTATGGACAACTGTGCAGGGGGGAGAAGAAATCGCGGAGACGGTACAGAACGCCCAGCGTTGAGGAAGGGAAGAATAGGGTTGTCAAAGAGAATAGGGATAGTTGTTTGGTTGTGTGGAGTGGTGAGGTGGAGGACTGTTTGAGGCGTTGGAAGGACACCAGGTCTTCTTCCTCCAATCCCCAGAATAATAGGTAGGAGTTCTTCTGTGCTGCAGCCAGCCCCAGCTGAGTCGCTGTTCCTGAAGGGGTGGCCTCTATTAAAAGAAGTTGAGTATGCAGAGAATCGGCGTAGGGGAATGGGGAAGACACAGTGTTTTGGAAAGAAGATCATCAATGAACAACAGAAAAGAGGGAAGAAGGACGTGGTGGGACACCAGATAGGTTAGACCATTTAGGGGTGTGACTGCACCCCGTTACATAAGAAATAGAAACTGGTCGAAAGGGCTCCAGAAAGGAAGAGAAGATAAGAAGACAGAAACCGAGGGAGGGTAGTTTAAAAAGAAGATTGTGTGCCACCCTATCAAAAGCTTTTGATATGTCCTCAGCATAATAGCAAAAGTTTCCCACCGAAACGGCTAAGAGGATGACCAGAGCTAGCTAAGAAGGCTAGGAGATTAGAGTAGAACGCCCCTTGCGGAACCCATACTAAGGATCATAGAAGGTCAGAGAAAGGAAAGGTGCTTTGAATTTCCGTTAAGGATTGATTCAGACAAGGAAGTAAATAGGATGGAGTTTGAGGGATTGATGGAGCGGTCACCCTTCTAGGCAACAGGCTGTATGAAGGCGTACTTCCAGCAGGAAGGAAAGGACAGCACGGAGGCACAGTTTTAAGGGACAGAGGAGGCACTCCAGGTCCATAAGCCTTCTGAGGATTGAGTTAGAGAAAGATGAAATGTGCACTAAAATATCAAAAGGTGTGTGGAATGATGTACAAGATTCGGTATAATCTCACTACAGATGCTCTGATCAGTATTTACTATACATTACGCTGCCCTCATCTAATATACTGTGTACCCATCTGGGCCAGCACATGGCCGTCATTCTTAAACAAGATTGCAATATCTCTGAAAACAAATCGCAGGTGTATTTTTTTTCTCAGGTAGGGTTTGATTCTGTGTCCGATATTTTTTCTTTAATGGAGATTTTGAAATTTGATAAAGTACATGAATACTTCTCATTATTATTGATATATCAAATGTTTTCAAATTTTTCAGATAATAAAATATTTAAATTTGTTGATAATTTACACTAGAGTAGAAGCAATAACATAGATCTGATTTGTCCACAGTTTAGAACATCTTTATATGAAAATAGCATGGCCCTAAACTCTTTAACAGCTTGCCACTAAACATAAAAGACCTACTCAAGACAAGCACTCAAAATTTAAGAGAAATAAAAATATTTGCAACAGAACCCTTAGCAGCCCTACATTTGTGTATATAGTAAGCTATTCACTAAGAAATGTATATATTGTTAGGTTTTTTTTTTTTTGTCAAATTTATTGTGATGTGTTGAAAGGTGGAATAAAACATCTTCTCTATTAATCAACATCTGTCAGGAGCTTCGACTCAACAGACTGTTGCTGAAATTGCTAAACTATAATTCTTTATATATGTATTTATTAAGAGCAATAAATATTTACTAGCTAACTTACTTAAAAAAAAACGACTTCCCGCGGGTCCCCCAAGATCATTGGGGGAAGGGGATTAATTCGGCCTTTTTTTCTTTACTTTCAAGTACTTGCGCCCTTATATTAGGGTTGAGGGACATATATTTAGTCCCTTAACCATAATATGGATGCGTAATATCGTATTTTGGAGGCACGGAGTGATTCTCCACAATTACCAAATTAGGATCGCTCGTAATATGGCCCTTAATGTATATATAAATTTTACAAACATATATACATACACAGAAATAACAGACACGGCCCGGCCGCCGCTGCCACCGCCGCCACAACAACTGAGCTCTGTCACGCACCGGCTTCCCGCCACTCGCGGTAAATGTTCAGAGAGTTGCCCATCTCAAAATTTGATACACTGGCTATTTATTTCGGGCCCAAATATTGTGCTTTTTCATTTGGATATAGTTTTTTCTTCGGAAACTACTAAAAAGTGACTTATTGCAATTTCATCATCCGCCGCCACAGCCGCAAAATAGCTCGCAGAGAGTTTAGGGTGGGGGAACATATTTTAACTATCCCAACCGATCTTTACGACCTAACAGCTAACGGGGGGGGTTTCGCCCCCCTCGACCCCTCTTCTAACCAGGGGGGGCTGCGCCTCCCCTGGACCCCCCCAAAATGTATATGAGACTTATTTCTGCGAGGAGGTATTTCTCGCAACACCACCGCCGAACCCGTCGCCAGAGCAGTCAAATATGGAGCGCGTAAACAGTGATAGCCATAATTATTTCGTAAAACAAGATAAATACAACAGTAGTAGGTAGAACACCGTAGAATTAATCTAACTATACCAGGCGAGTGTGGGCCAAATTATTGAGTCGTACGCTATCCCTCCAACGCCCGGGCCCACAACACCGCGGCCCGCAAAAACAAAAACAAAACAAAAAAACACTAACTTTAAAAAAATCGGTAGCAGCGTTTCTATCAATTTGCGATGCATATATATGGGGTTCAAAATGCATGGAATAATGAGATCAAACCCATGGTTAGGGTGAGAATTACCGCAGTGAGATGGGCAACTCTCTGAACATATACCCCACTCGCCTCCCCGAGGCAGCGGCATCGCCCGTCCTGCCTCGCAGGAGCACCTGCTGAGGGGTCCTCATCATCCAAGGGTCCTGCCGCGCCACGGACACTGAACGAGGCACACAAGACACAGCCGTCCTTCTCTCACTCACACGCATCCTCACACGCCCAAAGACCGCAGCTAAGTGGCGATCGAGGCGAATGCCGTCTGCCTCGACTCTCGAGTCACTGTTTCGAAGCAGTGATCCGCACGATTCACTCCTCCCTCCTCCGTCTCCCCTGCCCTCCCCTTCGCCACCCACCCTCCTCTCTCTCTCTCTCTCTCTCTCTCTCTCTCTCTCTCTCTCTCTCTCTCTCTCTGTCACACACACACACACACAAACACAGATACACACACTATACATACAGAATCTAGCCATGCACATGTTAATTTTTAGTGCAGATAATTCTAAAGTATATGCTCAGTATATGGTAGGGTTGTTTGGTCTAACTACCGTGATAGCTGTTCCAGTATGCCTTCCGTTTCTCAAGTGCTATATGGTATTTTGCGGTGGAATAATATATCAACGGAAGTCGTATTTGGCACCCTTTTCCACATGTTACGTTGAAGTCTGGTGGGCTGGGGCAGCTGAGGCATGGTCATTTACAGGAGGTTGTGTAGGGATCGGAAGGAGGTAAGGGTGGGAGTAGGAAGGATTGAAGAATAATATAGGGTAAATACGTAAATGAAAAGGTAAGTACATAATATATAAATAAATAAATAAAAATTCGGGAGCGGAGGGCCGAAAGGAATAGGGAGAGGGTGGTCGTGGGCATGCTAAACAGTCAAGGTAGACAACGGTAGCAAACAGATGGGTGGACAAATGATGCAAACAAATGCTGGCGAATGCCCGTGACCCACCTCAAAAAACATTAAGGATACCTTAAGACAGCCAGCCATGCTGGAACAGCTATCACGGTCGTTAGCCCATACCACCCTACCATACTTAGCACATACTTTCGAATTTTCTGCACTAAAGAAAATTATCATATGCATGACTGAATTTTATATATATAATGCATGTGTCAGAGAGAGAGAGAGAGAGAGAGAGAGAGAGAGAGAGAGAGAGAGAGAGAGAGAGAGAGAGGGTGGCGAGGGGGAGGGCAGGGGAGATGGAGGAGGGAGGGGTGGAGGGAGGGAGGAAGGGGAAGACAGGAGAGGGTGGGTATACACGTCACAGCAACGTTACGCTTCCTCTGTTCGAATGTCTACTATTCATATCAGACCCTATGACATACCATTTTTCGCAGTCTTTCAAACGAAGACTCTGATCAGCATGGTGCTTTGGCACAGAGTGCTTCACACACTCCGCTAATTTTTGACGCTATTGTGCATTGCCAGATGCGGTTAATTATGGCGTTTACTCTTGAATGTGATGGGGAAACCTGCGTGAGCCACTTACAAATTCGAACAGGTGAGGCGTGACGTATTTGTGACATGTATCCACTAACTACCTCCACCCCTGGCTTCCCCTACTCCCATCCCTCCCTTTCCCTCCCTCCTATTCTCCTACTTCTCCCCCGCACTCTCTCTACCCACGCCCTCTTTCTCCCGTATACCCCTCTCTCTCTCTCTCTCTCTCTCTCTCTCTCTCTCTCTCTCTCTCTCTCTCTCTCTCTCTCTCTCTCTCTGTACATGAGACGTGAAGCTATGCACACATATGAGTTGTCTGTAATGGTGGATAACTCGAAAGTATATGCTAAGTATGGTAGTGTGTGTTATGCACACGACCTTGAT
>NC_066515.1:11030970-11080694 GCF_024679095.1 Eriocheir sinensis | reverse complement strand
TCCTGTTCCAGCGTAACTGGATGTTGCTTAAGTGCTGTATGAGGTTTGTTTGGCAATTATACAACCAATGAAAGTTGTACGAGTATGTGACCCTCCTTCCCACAGGATACGTTGAGCGTATGATGGGATTTAGTAAGTACACAAGAACACAAGAACACAGGAGTCTGCAAGAGGCCGGTGGGCCTGTACGAGGCAGCTCCTCTAAGCTCTAAGCTGAAGCTTGATCATTTATAGGAAATCGCTTATGAGACGGAAAGGAATAAGAGTGAAATTGAAGCGCGAATTCAATGCAGAGTAAAAACGTGAAGCGAAATTGGAGAAATATATGAAAAATTTATTTTGATATACGATATGGGTTCATGTAGATATGTTGAAAAGTCATAGCACAAAAAAATAGACAGCGAGTACATATATGATGGGTGGATTAATAATGTAAGTAACTGACCACATATGGTACTTTCATAGTCATCACCATCGACAAACGGGTCATCATCGTCATCACTGTTGATGTTGATGCAGACGGGATCAACACCTTCACGTACACGTATGTTGTCAGAGGACCAATACTCATCCTCAAAGGTCTGGCTCGTCGTATCGCTAATGCCCACACCTCCTTTGTTGCGCACAACTTGGTTTCTTCTAGCCTCACCTGTAGATCTGCCCGGGTGAATCGCTGCAATGTGAAGCGCACATACCGCTTCATGACGCCCCAGATCTGCTCGATGGCATTAAGCTCGGGATGTGCAGGCGGTAGTCGGACGACCTCATGTCCCCATTCACGGATGATATTGTCAACTGTGTATATCGTGGTTCTGGTCGGTTCTTCCTGCAGAGTTGCAGAAGCTCGAAACGTGTGGCGTGGCGGGAAGGGGATTCTGCGGCGCGCCAGCCAATTCATCGACTCTGCTTTGTTGGTGGCAGTGGTGAGGCAGTGACTCTCCTCCGTCAATTGGCTATGGTGGGGCGCGTTGACCAACACCAACACCGATGGATTTTCCAGGGCAGGTAGTAGTTGCGACGTGAGCCAGCGGAGGAACAGGTTGCTGTTCATTTCCCCCTAGTAGTCGCCGGTATTGTTTTTTGCAGGGAAGCACAGAAATTAATCATTTACAAAACCGTCGACTGTGCCACCTGGTATTACCACAAATCGCTCCCCTTTTCCAGGTGGCACCTGACGGCTGTAGGTGGCACTAGTGGCAGGCTGGGATGTGTCTACCTACTCCTTATTGTGCTGCATTCGGGTGGTGAACCAGGTCTCATCCACGTACACTACTTGTCTTCTCTCCATGCGATGTCGCTGGAGTGCTCGGAGAGCCCCAACGGGGCGGCACACGACATCTAGCGACTCCTCCCTTAGATACATTTTCCGCTGTGCTGTTATTTAGCGGGATCCCATGTTGTGCAGCACTTGCCACATCGTCATCTCTGAGGTTTCCCTTGGTATAAACTTGCCGTCTTTAAACTTTCAGTCAGGGTGCCAATAGTAAAGGTTTCCTTTGCTGCTAACTTGGCATGTACATGGCGGCGACTGTCACCGACAGTGAAATTGTCAAAGACGGGTGGTGTGGCAGAGGGCGGCAGGGAGTGTGGTGGTGTCACAGGGGGAGTGGCTGTCCCGCATAGTAAATCTGGCTGAGAACGTGTGCTGCGCTCAACCGGCAACCGCACTGCATTTTCGATCATTCCCTTGGCCTCTGCAACACGATCATAAGGCCTGTTTGGGAAAGGAAATCAGATTAGACAACATGCTCGAAAATATCATGTTTAACGATTTATTTATTTATTTTTATACGTGTCATACGTGTGCATGGATTAATATCTCGTGTACAGCGCAAGTGGAAGAGAGAGAGAGAGAGAGAGAGAGGTAAAGGGGAAAAAGAGGGTGGGGAGGAGAGAGAGCGGGGGAGAAGTAGGAGAGTAGGAGAGAGGGAAAAGGAGGGACGGTAGTAGGGGAAGCCAGGGGTGGAGGTAGTTGGTGAATACACGTCACAAATACGTCACGCCTCACCTGTTCGAATTTGTGTGTGGCTCACGCAGGTTTTGCCATCACAGTCAAGAGTAAACGCCATAATTAACCGCATCTGGCAATGCACAATAGCGTCAAAAATTAGCGGACTGTGTGAAACAAGCTCAAAGCACCATGCTGATCCGGGTCTTCGTTTGAAAGATATTTGCGAGAAACGGTACGTCATAGGGTCTGGTATGAATAGTAGATAGCCTTGCCAGGCTTCGCTAATTAAGTCAAGAGTAAGCGCTTTGATTATCTACATTTTGCAATGCACTATATTGCCAAATATCAGGCCTAGGTGTCAAAAATGCTATGCCAAAATACCACACTTCTCCAGCTGTTTCCTTAGAAGATATGTGCGAAAAATGATGCCTCACGGCATCTCTCTCTCTCTCTCTCTCTCTCTCTCTCTCTCTCTCTCTCTCTCTCTCTCTCTCTCTCTCTCTCTCTCTCTCTCTCTCTCTCACATCCATTTTCTGTCGTGTCTATCAACTTTTCTTTCTTATTTTCCTTTATCACCTTCTGCCGTTGGTGCTGCTTCTTTCCTCCTTCTCCTCCTCCTTCCCCTCCTCCTTGGATATCTCTCTCTCTCTCTCTCTCTCTCTCTCTCTCTCTCTCTCTCTCTCTCTCTCTCTCTCTCTCTCTCTCTCTCTCACTTCCCTCCTTTTTCTGTCGTAAGCGGGTAAAGATTTGTCCCGGTAAGTGGGTGAAGTTTTTTCACCTCAGGGAACGAGACACCCCTGCTTTGCATAGTCTCAGGTCACCCTTGGACAGGGTGTAATACCTGATCAGTCACCCGAGCCAGGTTCACGGTGTAGCCTCTGGACAGCACCAGTGGTAGATTGGACTGCAGGCAGAGGATCTCTTTATGAGATAATGGTTGGAGTTCCAGGGTCCTAGTTAGCTGGACAGTGCCTAATTATTTAGGCCTGCGGTGTAGAGGAGTGTGGCCACCTCTACACTTAAAAGCCTCCCTGGGAACCAGTTGTCGGTGTGAGCTCTCCGTCCCTCCCCTCTATCGACGGTACTCCCATCCCTATTCTGCATAACAGCTGGTTCTTGTTCTTTTCTCCTGAAAGAGATGTCTTCCGTGGGCCTTTTGAGGTTATACCTCCTGGCTTCCAGGTGGAGTTTCTGAGGGTTTTTCTTATACTCAAGGAATATTTCAGCTTTTTTGTCTCTCTGGAAGGGCGTCTGATACTCTCTAGAGTTGGTGGAGAACACCTGGTGACAGGTGCCACTGGCCAAGCCTCGCAAGGGTCGCGAAGTTGTGTTATACGATTCGGAAAGTGAGAACGAATCGCTGGTTCCTCTCCTCCCTTGCCAGCTTTACTCTGGGTGACTACGCCGGCCCCGTTCTGTGGGACAAAGCTTCGAGGACAATAGCTGAAAAGCGCCGGGTCGTTAAAGTCTCTCTCGTGACGGAGGCCCAGGACAAGCGATTAGTCTTCGAGGCGTTTTCAAGACCCTGTCGGAGCGAACTCCCAGTGTTGGAGGCATCTAACAAAGCAGTGTCGAATTCCCATGCACATTTTTTATCCAATTCAATTTATGGTCACGCTTTAAGTTATTTCGAGAGCGCTTTTTGATATTTGCCCAAATTGTTAACTTGCTCTAGATGACGATCCGGCTTTTTTTTATGAATATCCCTTGGGTCTTGATTTCGATATATATTATGAAGAATTATACCCTGATCATCATACCACAAAATTGAATGAATCATGCATTTTTTTCGTGTTTTTTTTATTTTTTTTATTAATATCGATCTCCTCCGTCATTTGTGTACCGTTCTTCTTGTCCTCTACACAAAATACTTGATAACCTTCTTAACAAAGTCATTAAAAAAAAATTATTTTATTTAATTTAGACCAGTGACATCTCAAGTAATGGACGGCGGACTCTTTTGATTTTGGGGCGCCCTTGTCATTAGGCCGCGAATTTAGGAAAATCAACCGCTTTGGTGTGAATCGCCATAACTCCCTTATTTCTGGGACTAAAGAAATTGTTTTGGTATCAGTCGACGGCAAAACAAAAGAGCTATATTTTGTAATAAGCGACCGGGCTCAAAAACCGACTCGAAAGGGTAAAAAATCAAATAAATTCGCAAAACAACGACTCTGAAAAAAACTATTTTTGAGTTCCCAACCCTGAAACTAACTCATTTTTTGAGAATTTCAAAAAATATATTTACCAAATAATTACCCCTACCAATGTACTTTCCAATATGATGCATAACATGTCCCTACTCCCAGTAGTTTCGTCGCTAGAGCTCGAAACGTAAACCCTTTTGAGAGCGATTTTGACGAACTCCAGACACTTTGCCATTTTTGTCTAGTGTGGCATTGCTATTTCCTCTAGAAGGCTGTAATTTGGCATGTAGCCCCTCTTGGCAATGTCATTTGACCAACTCGACGGATTTTGTGATAGCTCGATTCTAAGTTTGTCGTCGAGCCGTCACAATATAGCTTGTTTTTCGGCCCTTTTGCCGCGATTTGGACACGTCCTAGTTTCTTGCTTATAGCTTTTTTATTTATTCAGTGCTTTCCAATTTTCATTTGCCACCAATCACGCCTTCCTAGCTTTAGTAGATTTTGCTCGAGCTTGACCAGAACTCACGACGAAAATTCGCCGAATCCGACTCATTTCACGCGCAGCAACGTAAAACCTTCCTGACGCCATAAAAATTAATATATCTGCATAAAAAGTCATATATGAACACCTCAGTATGTTGACCATCTTGTATTAAAATCATTTTAAGATATCTATATAAAAAAAAATACTATTTTTATATAATCATTTCACTTTACAAATCAAACTATATTAAGCGCCTTATTATACATGTTTTTTTATTTTTTTTATTTAGTATTCAACCCTATTTCTTCCCGTTTATGAATAATACATTTAATTTGCTTTCTTTTGATACCAAATATGTATGTATATATGTATTATGTATAAACACTTCTATTAGATCTCCTCGCATTCTTCGCTTTGATAGCCTGAATACATTTACTTCTTTAAGTCTTTGTTCATAAGATTAATTTCTCAACCTAGGAATGTATGTATAAATACATATATACATACATATTTGGTATCAAAAGAAAGCAAATTAAATACATTATTCATAAATGGCCAATAACTTTTTGCAGTAAGTAAAGAAAAGGATCTTGGAATCACTTTATCTAGTGATTTAAAGCTCGGTCAGAATTGTTCAGAGGGAGTTAAAACCGCAAACAAACTGGTTGGCTTCATCGGACGAGTCTTTAATAATAAATCGGAAAAGGTAATATTGAAACTATAATTCGCTGGATCGACCCCATCTAAAGTACTGTGTACAGTTTTGGTTTCCCTATTACAGAAAAGACGTAGAAAAGTTAGAACGGGTTCAACGGAGAGTAACAAAAATGATTCCTAGGTTGAGCAATTTATCTTATGAACAAAGGCTTACAGAAGTAAATGTATTCAGCCGATCAGAGCGAAGAATGCGAGGCGTTCTAATAAAATAATTTTAAAATGTTTAAAGGATACTTTACAATTGATCGACCAAATAGAACAAGAAGAAATCACAATTTCAAGATAAGTGGTAAAAGATTCTCGTCGCACGAAGCCAAACACTTCTTCAATCGAGTCGTTAATGTTTGAAACCCTGTGATGTCGTTGATAGTACAACAGTTACGGCCTTCAGGAATATATTAGATAGATTTTGAATCCAACCAGCAACTAAGATATCACTCATTGTCGTAATAACGTTCAGTTCTTTCGAATTCTGGTGTCCTTGTCCGTTTTTATCGCTCGGTTAGTGGTAGCAGTAATGGTAGTTCTTTCCTCTTTCCTACATAATTTCCATGCAGTTTTTCCATGCTGCATGGTTCTTTTTCCTTTCCTACCAGCTTTTCCTGGAGGGATGGGGGGTGGGGAGGAGCTTTCGCCTTTGCTGTCTTTCATCTTCCACCTTTGATTAGATAGTTAGTGTAGCTTGTCACAAACAGCCTCGCAAGGAACATCAAGTCTGCTGTTGTTTGTTCTTCTTTTGTGTTACTTTGTGTTCCTTCTCCTCTTCCTCCTCCTCCCCCTTCCTTCTCCTCTTCCTCCTCCGTGTGTTCGAGGGGAAGATAAGGGGGAAAAGGAGAAGGAGGTCGGGGAGGAGGAGGAGGACAAGAAGGGAGGAGGAGGAGGAGGAGGAGGAGGAGGAAGAGGAGGAGGAGAATGAAGAGGAAGAGGAGGAAAATGAACAAGAGCAGGAAAGTATGAGCAACAAAATGGAACCGAGAAAAAATAAACGAAGGAAGGAGAGGAGAAAGATGATGCAGGAAATAGTGCAAGAAGGGCGGAGGATTATCATAGACGGATAAAATGGGGGTGAAGGAAGAACGTTAATGAGAGAGAGAGAGAGAGAGAGAGAGAGAGAGAGAGAGAGAGAGAGAGAGAGAGAGAGAGAGACCGCTGTTGCCGTCTTTGCCTCGGGGATAAGACCATTTCATGACATTATAACATTGGAGCTCAAGGTCAGTGGATAAAAGACGTTTCTGCGTGTCCTGACTCCATATTACTGAGGTCACACCTTCACGAATTCATTAGTTCACTGCTGAGTAACAAAACATACAGCACAACGCATGAAAAATTTTGCCGAAAAATTCTCTCTCTCTCTCTCTCTCTCTCTCTCTCTCTCTCTCTCTCTCTCTCTCTCTCTCTCTCTCTCTCTCTCTCTCAAACAGTTTTAAATATGGTTCAGTTAAACAGTGGGTAATGTGAACTATAACCGACTGGATACACGTTATGGAATATTAAAAATAATAATCAAGGGCATCAACAGTAGTAGAACAGTGGCCAGAATGCGGATAAAAAGACTTCCAGAGAGTCAATGTTACTCGTGCTCTCCCCGCTTGTCACGAGTATTAATTCTTACCAGCGTGTGAGGGTCTTAGCGGCGTTTAAAAAATCATTTCTAAATCAGTAATATTTCTCCTCTCATCACTCTCTGCCACGCTGGTGTATATCCTTACCAGCGTGTGCCAGTCTTCGCGGCGCTGCCAAACTCTGGCCACGAGCTCCGCGCCATTTTTTGAAGGCCGAGTTCCGCGGGTCCAAAGACGGGACTGGCTGAATGAAAGACTACTAGAAATGCTGATTAATGGTGAGAGAGAGAGAGAGAGAGAGAGAGAGAGAGAGAGAGAGAGAGAGAGAGAGAGAGAGAGAGAGAGAGAGAGAGAGAGAGAGAGAGAGAGAGTGGATGAGTGGGTACGTGTGGGTCTGCGAAAAATAGGATGTCTTTTTTCACTGTTCGAAACTTGTTTATATGTTATTTTTATTATTATTATTATTATTATTATTATTATTATTATTATTATTATTATTATTATTATTATTATTACCTGTTATTATCATTGTTATTATTATTGTTATTATTATTATTATTATTATTATTATTATTATTATTATTATTATTATTATTATTATTATCTGTTATTATCATTGTTATTGTTATTAATATTATTATTATTATTATTATTGTTATTGTTATTGTTATTATTATTATTATTATTATTATTATTATTATTATTATCATTATTATTATTACTACCTCCGCCAACGAAGTTGGAAGGAGGTTACATTTTCGATCCGACCAGTATGTTTATTAATTTATTTATTTATTACCTCCGCCAACGAAGTTGGAAGGTTATATTTTCGGTCCGGTCAGTATGTTTATTTAGTTATTTGTTTGTTCGTTAACAGTCTCCTGTGCACAATTTTCCGGATATCTCAACCAATTTTTCAGGGAAGCTTCGTGTCCATCCAGAATAGAACCCATTATTTTTTTATGTCAATGGTCAAAGGTCAAGGCATAGACTTCACAATCTCTTGACGGGAAACGGGGCGCGGGGCCGATTCGCAGGGGGCCGATTTTCAAAAATTTAAAATTTAAATATTTTCAAAACCAAAGCAGCTAGCGACCTGAAACTAAAACAGGCACCTCCCTTAGGCATATATGAGTCTCCATGAGCAGCGGTATCAAAAAATTCAAAGTCGTTCCCTAATAAAATCCCGATTAATTGTTTTTTATATAAGTATAACAAAACTTAAAAAGGCTATAAAATCCTCAGATTTTACGCTAGATGCACAAACATCACCAAATGCAGAGATAATCACTTATATTTTCAGAATCAATAGCAATATTTAGCATATCTTATAAGTTTTTGCCCGAAATAGCTACTTATTTTTTTTTATTTAGTGCAATTTTTACGTAAGTTTTAACATCTAATAAATCACTTAATTTTCACATTAGAAACTTAATACTTGAGGAAAGCATGCAGAAACATCTTAATTTTACTCAACAAAAGCAAAATATTCATTTTTCTATATACAATCACAACTTATTTTGGTTGAATTCCGATGTCACTATTGCCGCAGCACGTCTTGCCGGCTATCTGGCCCTCGTCCCTGAACAATCACTTTAGCCTTTTGGCCTATGACTTGTGGGCCCCGGTCAGTTTCCTGGACTTGTACACGTCCCTGTTCCTCGCCGTCTCCTTCCTGCCCTCCTCGATACTGCTCCTCTTCCTGCCGGTCGGCTGCTTCAAGGCCTTGTTCTTCCTCGCTTCTGAGGTCACGTCCTTGGAGAAATTAGCACCGAAACAGTTGAAGAGGGACCTGCTGATGTGCGGCAAGATGGTGTTGGCCAGGTTGTGCCCTCCTGGCACCTGTACCCCTGCAAGGTCGGGTCTGAGGCCGCCAGGAACTCCAGGAGGGGCCTGACCCCGTCCCGGTGGCGCAGGGCAAGGAACCTCAACCTGCGCTCCTTCTTGTCCTCCCTGCACATCAGGGAGTCCCACAGCGACATCCCGAAGGACGCCATGTGGGCCCTTGGGAGAGCTGGCCGCTTCAGGACCGCCGGCCCGTCTCCAGCTCTCCCCTGTCGACCAGCTCGACCAGGGCGTCGAACATCACAGAGGGCGGGTCGCCCTCTCGAGCTCCACGGTAATCTTCATCTCCTCCTGCTGGGCAAGCTCCTGCTTGCAGCACTCGGCCACAGAGGAGTTGGCCTGGACCTTCCTGGCCAGGTAGCCGGCGTAGTTGCCGACCACGGCGAGGAGCAACTCGTCCGTCGGCGGGTCCGGCTGGTCGTCGGCCAGCTCCCTGGCAAGCTGGGCCAAGATCACCTCGTCGTCCTCCTTCTCCTCTGCCTTGGCCCGGTCCAGGTCGGCCTGCACGTCCCCGGGGAAGAACCCGACGAGCTTCAGCAAATGCAGGCGCTGGGCCAACCTGTTGCTCACCATGAAGTTCTGCACGCTCGTCCAGTAGTTGGCGCCGCACATGGTGCGGCGCTTGCCGAAAGAGTGCTCAGTCGGGTCAGAGTTGGCCTTCCCCATGCACACATACTCGACCCCGGGGATCTTGCGGAGGATGATGTCCCTGCAGGAGGCGGGCAGGGCATTGCACGTGATGTGCAGAGCCGAGGCGGTGGGTGTCGGCAGCCTGCCGATCTTTGTCCCCCTCTTCTTCTTCTCCTTGCCGGCCCAAACCTGGAACATTTTATAAAAAAAAAAAAAAAAAAATAGAATTGAACAAGCTTGCTGTCGATTCAATTTAATTTAATCAACTAAAGTGTGGTTAGGTACCTTGCAAATCTCGCCAATCTCCTGGAGGAACTTCCACTCGATCCACTGCCTTCTGTGTCTTCTTGTATCGTCCTCTGGATCCTTGCAGTTGTGGGGAAGGGTACAGAGACGATGAATAACTGTAGGTCCTTTACTTGGAGAGTAAACAGAGGCAGGACAGCGATAATCCTTTACAGAGGGGAAGTGCCCAGCTGACTGCGTGCCTAAGGCGAGTTAGGCGACGCGGGAACTGAGCTGAGTTGCCATGTAGGCACTAACTAAACTTACATTTCTTGTTTCCTAATACGTAAAACTGTGGACTTCACTATCCTACAGTTATCATTCATTTTACGTAAAGATTTCAACCTAAAGTTACGCAAATTTGCCATTTTTTACACAACGTTTTCAAAGTGCACGCATGGTGCTATTTTATATAAGTTACCTTGAATCCTCGACCAAATCACTCTAGAGACACTCCTGCCTGCTTGTATGCACTAAAACTTGAAGATTTCGTCCTGTTTCCACTTAAATTCGGAGTAAGAACGCAGAGTGTGTTTGAGTTGTCGCAGTGAAAGTCGCCATAACAATCGGCCCCTTACGCGAAGCCAGCGCGCCAAGACTGAAGAGATTTCCCGTCAACTAGTTGTGAAGTCTATGGTCAAGGTCAAGGTCGCACAAAACGTCAAAACAAACATGTTTCATATTTTAGCTCATGCAAAGACCCGCCTTGCCCTTAGACCTTGACCTCGAAAAGTTCGCCCAAGGTCAAAGATTAAAAAATAGAATTTAATCAAATTTCGAAACAAATGTCTCTACATGATGCGTGTCCATCCAGAACAGAATAGAACCCATTATTTTTTTATGTAAAAGGTCAAAGGTTAAGGTCAAGGTCGCACAAAACGTCAGATTGGCCATAACTTCGGTTCTCCTCATCGTAGAGACTTCAAATTTCGTTCATATTTTAGCTCATGGAAAGACGCTCCTTGCATGGCCTTGACCTTGACTTTTGACCTTGACCTCGAAAAGTTCGCCCAAGGTCAAAGTTTCCAAAAAAATAGAATTTCATAAAATTTCGAAACAAATGTTTCCATATGATGCACCTTACATGGCCTTGACCTTGACCTTTGACCTTGACCTCGAAAAGTTCGTCGAAGGTCAAAATCTCCCCAAAAATAGAATTTCATAAAATTTCGAAACAGATGCTTTCATATGATGCATACTATCATAGTTGATGCCCATACCAATTTTCCAGACGATTTTTGGCAGAGGTATGTACTCTCCGAGTGATATACGTCTTGTTTATTTATTTATTTGTTTGTTCGTTAACAGTCTCCTGTGCACAATTTTGCGGATATCTCAACTAATTTTTCAGGGAAGCTTCGTGTCCATGCAGAATGGAACCCATTATTTTTTTAGGTCAAAGGTCAAAGGTCAAGGTCAAGGTCGCACAACACGTCAGATTGGCCAGAATTTATGTTATCTTTATCGTAGAGACTTCAGACTTGGTTCATATTTTAGCTCATGGAAAGACGCACCTTGTATGGCCTTGACCTTTACCTTTGACCTTGACCTGGAAAAGCTCGCCCAAGGTTAAAGTTTCCAAAAAAATAGAATTTCATCAAATTTCAAAACCAATGCTTTCATAAGATGCACATTGCATGGCCTTGACCTTGACCTTTGACCTTGACCTCGAAAAGTTCGCCCAAGGTCAAAGTTTAAAAAAAATCAATTTCATCAAATTTCGAAACAAATACTTCCATATGATGCACCTTGCATGGCCTTGACCTTGACCTTTGACCTTGACCTCGAAATGTTCGCCCGAGGTAAAAATAAAAAAAGCTAGAATTTCATCAAATTCCGAAAAAAATGCTTCCATATGATGCATAGGATCAGAGCTGATGCCCATACCAATTTTCAGGACGATCTTTGGCGGAGGTGTGCACTCTCCGAGTGCTATGCGTCTAGTTATTATTATTATTATTATTATTATTATTATTATTATTATTATTATTATTATTATTATTATTATTATTATTATTATTATTATTATCATTATTATTATTATCTTAATTATCACTACTACTACTACTACTACTACTACTACTACTACTATTACCACTACTACTACTACTACTACTACTGCTACTACTACTACTACTACTACTACTACTACTGCTACTACTACTACTACTACTACTACTACTACTACTACTACTACTTTTATCACCCCAGCCACCATTACCAAAACCATGAAACTAAGGTAACTAAAACCCTGATCGACACGAATCTTAAACAGAAATCAAGACAAAAAGATCAATAGAAGATAAAATACAATTTTTTTTTATCTTGTGAGTCCGTAAAGAAAGACCGAAAAAAAAACTTGCAGATGGATACGATTTCGGAAATAGAAAACGCAAGGAAAAACTTTGGAAGAAAATGTATTACCTCTTAAAACTGTCACATCACTCCCTAGCTCATCCCCTTTCATCACAGCTCCTCCTCATCCCTTCCTTTTCCCCTACTCTCACGCCTTCCTGTTCTCCATCTCATCCTTCTCAATTCCACTCCTATTTTTATTTTCCCACTCCTTGTCCAGATTCCTCCTTACTCCATCTCCTTCCTTAAACTTCATTTCCACACCTCCCTCCATCACTCCTTCCACAACTCACATATCTGCCTCTTTCAGTCCATTTCTCTCCATTCCCTCTTCTGTCTTCGTCTCTTCCTTTCCCTTCCCTCTCGTTCAATTTAACTTTTACTCTCTAAGGATGTTCCCATTGAAGGGTAATTTGAAAACCAGGAGACATATACACTCACTCCCCCACGCTTGCACACACACACACACACACACACACACACACACACACACACACACACACACAGAGACGCACACACAAGGGAGGCGGTGGCTGAACGGATAGCGAGACGGCCCCGCGTTCAGGAGGACGCGAGTTCAATCCCCGACCGGTGCCAACAAGCTGGGATTTTTCAGCCGCCACCGAGTGGCTTAAAACTACCCACATGCTGTCCAAAAGACCACCTATCAACCCTGACTCTAGATTCTAGGATTAAAGATGAGCTCCGGGAGGGCAGCATGAGCCAATGCAAGACGGTGCCACTATAAACACTCGCCTGCGCCAGAACAGGCTGGGCCGACCATCAGGCCCCACCGGGAAGAAGCCTTAGACCGACCATCAGGAATCCAGGATCCACCGAGAAGAAGCCTACCGGCGCAATAGGACAAGACGTAAAAAAAAAAGAAGAAAAAAAGAAAACACACACATACACACACGGATACGTACATAAAATTATTTGTTCTGCACATGAACAGGATTGGAATCTTTCTTATTTCCAGCTCTTCTAACTTCGTCTCCTCACTCTCCTCCTAATTCTTGTCCTCCTCCTTCACTTTTCGTCGTCCTCTTCGTCCTCGTAGTCGTCGTCGTCGTCGTCATCCCCCTCCTCATCCTCCTCTTCTAATCCTCCTCCCACTCCTCCTCCTTCTAATCGTCCTCCTCCCCTTCTCCTTTTCCTTCACATGAAACGAAGCAATCGAAAAGAAAATTCGACAATTTCCACCTGTGCGACGGGACTTTTTAAAAAGAAAACTGGCCGACATTTATGGATTTTTTTGGCTTCACTTAATAATTCTCATTAACTATGTTTTCATCATAATAATCATCATCACCATCATTACAGTTACTATGAAGATATAACAAATGAGTAAACCAATTAACTAAACCTATCAACAGTGGTGTTCCGCAGGGAATCAATGATCATCAATGATCTTCTTTCCACAACAAACTGTCCTATCCACCCATACGCCGACGACTCTACTTTGAATTATTCAACTTCTTTCAACAGAAGACCCTCCCAACATAGATTACAGGTCTACAGACGGGAGGCTACAGAACGCTTAACCTCTGACCTTGCTATTATTTGCGATTGGGGCAGAGGGAATCTGGTGTTCTTCAACGCCTCAAAAACTAAATTACTCTACCTATCAACTCGACACAATCTTCCAAACACCTATCCCCTATTCTTCGACAACACTCAGCTGTCACCTTCTATACTAAACATCCTCGGTCTATCCTTAACTCAAAATTTTAACCGGAAACTTCACATCTCTTCTCTCGCTAAATCAGCTTCCTCGAGGTTGGGCGTCCTGTATCGTCTCCGCCAGTTCTTTTACCCCGCACAGTTGCTATCCATATACAGGGGCCTTGTCCACCCTCGTATAGAGTATGCATCTCACGTGTGGAGGGGTTATACAAACACAGCTCTCTTGGACAGAGCAGAGTCTTAGGCTCTTCGTCTCATCAACTCCCCTTCTCTTACTGACAGTCTCCTACCTCTTAAATTCCGCCGCCATGTTGCCTCTCTATCTTCTATGGATATTTTCATGCTGACTGTCTTCTGAACTTACTAAAGCCCCAAATACACTGCCGAATTTTGGCCACGAACTTGTCGCCGAATCAGTTCGTGAAAAAATTCGGCGACCGGTTCGTCGACATGACCAAGATTTTTACAGTTCGTGACCATTCGGCGACATGTCGGCGAATGCTCAAGACAATGCGGGGACAATTCGGAGACATGTCGCCGACTATTCGGCGTCCATGTCGCCGAGTTCAAAATCTGAAATTTTAACGTTTATTTTTGTCGCGGAATAATTGGCGACAAGTCTCCGAATTGCCTTCGTATGTCCCCGAAGTGTCGGCGACATGTCGGGGACAATTCTCCGATAGTGCCAAGATTTCTGACAGCTGATCATATGATGCCCATATGGCATATAAAATATATATAAGCAGAGGAATCCGGGGTGCAACACACTTCTTCACCGGCAGCTGAAGAGCCCACCTCGTCTCTCGCAACTTGTTCCAGGGGAATGGCGAGAGGGCGATCAAATCGTCCCGCTCGACCCTCCGTGGAACCCAAGAGCTATGGTAGACCCCAAGAATATACGCGCCTACCTTATGGACTACTACAGCACCCGGGGAGCAGTGGCCTGGCAGGACAGATTTCTGGGCGAGTAAATACCATGTGTGATAATATGTGTGGTAATATGTATGATAGTATGTGTAATAAAATGTATAAATGTAACTTGTTTTTGTTTTGCTCTCCTACAAATATTTTAGAATGAATGAATGTTTACGTAATATTAATAAACAAACCAGTAACTGAAAGAAGAAATAAATCTAAATAACAAAAAAATAAAACAAAGGTTAAATAATGGCAGAATAATTATATTAAGAAACAAATAAAGTAATTAATAGTAAATAAATTATGAAATAAATGAATGTTAGTTTCATACCTATTTTATAAATTCATGATTCTTCTTGTTTTTTCATATGTTCTTGTTTACTATTCATTATTATAGTTTATTTCATATATATATATATATATATATATATATATATATATATATATATATATATATATATATATATATATATATATATATATAAATAGATAGATAGATAGATAGATAGATAGATATAGATATATATGTAGATATATAGATGTAAATATATATATATATATATATATATATATATATATATATATATATATATATATATATATCTATATATAGAGAGAGAGAGAGAGAGAGAGAGAGAGAGAGAGAGAGAGAGAGAGAGAGAGAGAGAGACCCGTGTACACCTCCCACCGCGACCCGATTGCCGTGTCGTGATTAATTTGCCGAATGTTCGCCGAATATTCGGGGACATGTCCCCGAATAGTCTTGGCCATTCGGCGACATGTCGGAGACATGTCCCCGAATAGTCGGCGACATGTCGGCGACAAATTCGCCAACAAAATTAAAATTTTAACGGTCAAAATTCGGCGACAATTCGCCGAACACCTCGAATTGGACGCCGAGTTGTCTGGGACATGTCGGCGACATTTCGGCGACAATACGGCGTCGTTTTTGCATTCGTGCACATTCGGCGAACGGCCGCGAATTTTTCATGCAACATGAAACTTTCGTGGCGGTCGTGACCAGCTGTCAAAAGTCGCGTGTTGGACGCAGACATGTCCCCGAACGGCCAAGAACAGGCAAGAAAGATGCCGAACTTCTCCACGACACAGGATGACTTGCATATTCGCGCACATTCGTGAACCAAAATTCGGCAGTGTATTTGGGGCTAAACTGTATGCCTTCCCCCCTCCCGCGGCTCCACTGCGCACGACTTTCTACTCAAGCTCATATCTATACTGTCCAGATCCCTTACGCAAGAGTTAATTAATCAGCATCTTCACTATTTCATCCCTCACCCTGGTAAGCTCTGGAACAATCTTCCTTCATCTGTACTTCCTCCTGCCTATGACTTGAACTCATTTAATAGGAGAGCATCAGGACACCTCTCCTCCCGAAATTGACCTCTCCACACACCTTGACATACTCCAGGTGAATGACCTCCTGTGATCACTGTGAAGAAGAAAATATTAAACACATTCCCGCTTCCTGAGGTCATGCCTCGCAAATGAAGCTCACGGATCTCACAACACGTCAGCGAGATATACCCAGCTGAATGAAGGAAAATGCTAAACATTTACAATAAGCCAAAGTGACTAAAACTGCACTTCTAATGCATATCCGGTTTTGAACTACACACTTCTTCCGCCCCACGTGCAAAGACTTGTGCAACGGAAAGATTTTGCGAGATAGCGGTCGACTAAATGACTGACAGTATTTCTATTCATTCAGCTTTATTAACAGCTGCTCACGCTGTTCTATTTTTGTGTATACTGAAACATTTTACGAATCTCATTTTGTCTTTTTCTATCTGTATGTGCGTATGCATGTATGTTTGTAACATTACTACTACTACTACTAGTAATAATAATAATAATAATAATAATAATAATAATAATAATAATAATAATAATAATAATAATAATAATAATAACAGCAACAACAACAACAACAACAACAACAACAACAACAGCAATATTAATAATAATAATAATAAAACTGTTTATTCAGTTCCGGCAGCCGTCAGGCTAAAAATTTACATATTATAGATGCATTTTAAAGAAACCGCAAAATAGACATGTACAAAAAGAAGGGAGATGGGGTAAGCGGAGCCAATGTGTCAGTGGAAAGGTTCGGGTGACGGTGCTTTGTGGGGAGAAGGTGAGGGTGGAGTGCATGCAGTGTGGTGGTGCCGGAGGGAGGAGAGGGCGGCCTCCTCCAGATTTTTTTATGCACTCTCGCTGTCTGTCTTTTATTTTTTTTACAGTAAAGGGAACAGCTCAAGGGTAAAAAAAAGAAAACAATAATGAAATGTCACTACATTTCACAAATATGTTTTGGAATAATAAGTTCCTTGAAACAATGAGAAGGGACGGGGGAATGGGGAAAGTAGGGGAGAGGTCAACAATCTGACCCGGTGGCTGCTGTGGAGAACGCCATGTGACACGTCTTGACCCTGTGTGTGTGTGTGTGTGTGTGTGTGTGTGTGTGTGTGTGTGAATGCACACACACACACACACACACACACACACACACACACAGGATAACCTGAGTGTGTGCACCCTAATTTTAGCGCAAAGAATCACCAGCCTTCCTTTCTTTCCAGGCCGGCCTCTGCCACTCTTCCTTGACCCCCCCCCCCAGGCACCTATAGCCCCCCCCCCCCTCAGGGCAGGTAAGGGGGGTCGCCCCACGTCACCCAGTCCCCACCTCAGGGTAGGTGAGGGGGGCTCCTCCCCGTCACCACCCCTGATGGCAGGTGATAGTGAGCGTGTAATTTTCAGGTAAACATTAATAACCATTGTTCACGTAGGGTCCCTCAGGTAGGCTCCGCAGCCGCCGCCCCCCCCTCCCCCCTCCCGCACTGCCTGTCTCCTCATCAGAAGAACATTAGCGTACAAATCAAATGTTATTATATACCGTTGTGTACTGCGTATATCATGAGTCTTGGGAAGGGAGGGCAGGAAGGAGAGGGGAGGCGGGAAGGAAAAAGAGGCAAGAGGGGAGGGAGGGAAAAGGAGGAAAGACGGGAACTAAGTATATAAGGCGCATAAATGAAAAAAATGTACAATTAACGATAATGAGTAAAGATGAGAGAGAGAGAGAGAGAGAGAGAGAGAGAGAGAGAGAGAGAGAGAGAGAGAGAGCAAAACACACACACGCTACAAACGTAGCGCAGTGCCCGCGATGGTGCGGATGATAAACAATGCCCAGTGACAGTCATACCCAAAGGGCCGCGGTAGAGTTTAGCACCTCGCCGCTACCCCTCTAAGTTCCCCCTTCACACCACCCTCCCTCTCCCTTATGTCTCTATTTTTAGCTCTCCCAAACCACACCCCACCCTCTCCCTCCCTCTAGTATAGCCTATTTACTATTAGTTTCTTGTATTTTTTATTTGTATATTTTCAGCCTGACGGCTGCCTTACATTAATAAACCTATTATTATTATTAGTAGTATTATTATAACACACACACACACACACACACACACACACACACACACACACACAATTATGCATCCAGCTTCCTATTTCTCTACTGTTGCACACCGGACAATAGTTATTGCATTTCACTTTGTCTCAGAAAAAACTCTACAGCACTCGCGTAACACCCTTGATGAAACATCTGAACAACACGTGGCTGTCGGCATGTAATAGTCGTTTACACAACAGATTCGAACTGCTGACCTACAGAGACGTTTCTGTACTCGTCTTTTCACTATGCACTCTTCAACAAGACAAAGTAAGATCATACTTGGAAAAAGAATGATTCCTAATTTAGGTTTGACCCTGGGACCTTCTGTGTCAAGATAATAATTTACCCTATCACTCCGACACTCCGTTACCCCGCTCGCCCACCTGCTGACCTCCATCCCTCACTACAGGACAATACATTATCTTCCTGGAGAAAAAAAAGTTTCTTGATTAAATTTTCTTTATACCCATTTCATTTTTTATGCTACAAAGAGTAACTGATGCTCCAGGAATGTGTTTGTTAATTGATCAATCACCTTTGCTCTGGGGACTTCGGACAATGACAACTTGTTTATTACTTTCTTCTCCTTACTTCCGACGCAGAGTGAGTGTGGTGCGATAGTAGTAGCGTTTGTAGGCAAAGGGATGTAAGAATAATAGTCTCCAGTGCCGTTATCAAATTAAATAAAAACGAACTAATTAAGCAAAATAATAAATATAGAATAAGTGAGTAATATACTATATTAGAAGGATAATATTCTGTAGAAAAACAAGTAAAATAAAAAAAGACAAATGAATGAAACAAAAAAAAAGCAAAAATTAAAGTATGCCCGTTAGTAGAGATACAAAGATATTAAAAATGCCTCTCAATAAATATGCTCATCCGTTGTTTAGTGGTCAGGGCTCCGGGCTACTACTCCGCGGGCCCGGGTTCGAATCCCGGCGCGGGCAGTCGGCGTGAAGTTCACCCAACGGTTCATTCCCATTTCGGGCTGGTCGATAAATGGGTACCTGGGGAAACCTGGGGAATGTGAAATGTGGCAAATCCGAATTTCACATTGGACCGTGTCCCGGGGTAATTTGGCTATTATCCACCACAGGCTCAAAGGGCCAGCGGAAAGGAGATGAACAGCCACTCACAGCTATAGTGTATACACCCAGCTTTACCTTTACCTCTTAATAAAGACCAAAAATAATTAACTAACAACTCATCGTAGTAAGTCTATCTCGGAAAGCAAAGGCTGTTATTATAGTACATAACCTAAGCAATGATGATGCTCCCCCAGCCTCCCCTTCCACCCTCCCTGCCAACACCTGGCCTGGTGTCGCCCCCCTTCCACCCTCCCTGCCAACACCTGGCCTTGTGCCACCCCCCGTCCACCCTCCCTGATAACACCTGGCTTTGTGCCGCCCCCCTTCCACCCTCCCTTTTTTTTTTTTTTTTTACAACAAAGGAGGCAGCTCAAGGGCACACAAAAAAATAAAAAAATAATAAAAAAAAGCCCGCTACTCGCTGCTCCTAAAAAAGAAACAAAAGAGGTGGCCGAAAGGAAGATCAAATAAGGGAGGAGAGGTGTCCTGATACCCTCCTCTTGAAAGAGTTCAAGTCGTAGGCAGGAGGAAATACAGATGAAGGAAGATTGTTCCAGAGTTTACCAGCGTGAGGGATGAAAGAGTGAAGATGCTAACTCTTGCATAAGGGGTTTGGACAGTATAGGGATGAGCATGAGTAGAAAGTCGAGTGCAGCGGGGCCGCGGGAGGGGGGGAGGCATGCAGTTAGCAAGTTCAGAAGAGCAGTCAGCGTGGAAATATCGATAGAAGATAGAAAGAGGCAACATTGCGGCGGAATTTAAGAGGTAGAAGACTATCAGTATGAGGAGGAGAGGTGATGAGACGAAGAGCCTTAGCCTCCACTCTGTCCAGAAGAGCTGTGTGAGTGGAGCCCCCCCACACATGAGATGCATACTCCATACGAGGGCGGACAAGGCCCCTGTATATGGACAGCAACTGTGCAGGGGAGAAGAACTGGCGGAGACGGTACAGAACGCCCAGCCTCGAGGAAGCTGATTTAGTAAGAGATGAGATATGAAGTTTCCAGTTGAGATTTCGAGTTAAGGATAGACCGAGGATGTTTAGTGTTGAGGAAGGTGATAGCTGGGTGTTGTCAAAGAATAGGGGATAGTTGTTTGGAAGATTGTGTCGAGTGGATAGGTGGAGAAACTGTGTTTTTGAGGCGTTGAAGGACACCAGGTTCTTCTTGCCCCAATCGGAAATAATAGTAAGGTCTGAGGCTAAGCGTTCTGCAGCCTCCAGCCTTGAGTCGTTAAGTTCCTGAAGGGTGGGTCTTCTATTAAAAGAAGTTGAGTAATGCAGAGTGGAATCATCGGCGTAGGAATGGATAGGACAGTTCGTTTTAGAAAGAAGATCATCAATGAACAACAGAAAAAGAGTGGGAGATAGGACAGAACCGTGTTGGACACCACTGTTAATAGATTTAGGGGAAGAACAGTGACCGTCTACCACGGCAGAAATAGAACGGTCAGAAAGGAAACTGGAGATAAAGGTACAGAGAGAAGGATATAAACCGTAGGAGGGTAGTTTAGAAAGCAAAGATTTGTGCCAGACCCTATCAAAAGCTTTTGATATGTCCAGCGCAATAACAAAAGTTTCACCGAAACGGCTAAGAGAGGATGACCAAGAGTCAGGTAAGAAGGCTAGTAGATCACCAGTAGAACGCCCCTTGCGGAACCCATACTGGCGATCAGATAGAAGGTCAGAAGTGGAAAGGTGCTTTTGAATCTTCCGGTTAAGGATTGATTCAAAAGCTTTAGATAGACAAGAAAGTAAAGCTATAGGACGGTAGTTTGAGGGATTGGAGCGGTCACCCTTCTTAGGTACAGGCTGTATGAAGGCATACTTCCAGCAAAAAGGAAAGGTAGATGTTGGCAGGCAGAGGCGAAAAAGTTTGACCAGGCAGGGTGACAGCACGGAGGCACAGTTTTTAAGGACAATAGGAGGCACTCCATCAGGTCCATAAGCCTTCTGAGGATTGAGGCCAGAGAGGGCATAGAAAACATCATTTTGAAGAATCTTTATAACAGGCATAAAGGAGTCAGAGGGGGGAGGTGTAGTAGGAATATTCCCAGAATCGTCCAGAGTGGAGTTTTTAGAAAAAGTTTGAGAGAAGAGTTCAGCCTTGGAGATAGATGAGACGGCAGTGTTGCCGTCAGGACTGAGGAGTGGAGGGAAAGATGAAGAAGTGAAGTTGGAGGAGATGTTTTTGGCTAGATGCCAGAAGTCACGGGAAGGGTTAGAGAAAGCAAGGTTTTGACATTTTCTATTAATGAAAGAATTTTTTGGTTAGTCGGAGAAAAGATTTGGCACGATTTCGGGCAGAAATGTAAAGTTCATAATTAGCATTAGTTGGAAGGCTCTGGTACCTTTTGTGAGCTGCCTCTCTATCTTTGACAGCACGAGAACAAGCGTGATTAAACCAAGGCTTTTTTGCATGTGGAGTAGAGAAAGTACGTGGAATGCATGCCTCCATTCCAGAGACAATCACCTCTGTGATGCGGTGGGCACACACAGAAGGTCTCACTGCTGGAAGCAATAACCATTCCACGGGAAATTGGAAAATACATCCTCAGGTCGTCCCACCAAGCTGAAGCAAAATGCCAGAAGCATCGCCTCTTCGGTGGGTCCAGAGGGTGTACAGGAGCGATAGGACAGGATGCAGAAACAAGATTGTGATCGGAGGAGCCCAACGGAGAGAACAGTTTGACAGAATAAGCAGAAGGGTTTGAGGTAAGGAAGAGGTCTAGAATGTTGGGCCGATCTCCAAGACGGTCGGGACTACGTGTAGGGTGCTGGACCAACTGCTCTAGGTCGTTGAGGATAGCAAAGTTGTAGGCTTGTTCACCAGGATGGTCAGTGAAAGAGGATGAAAGCCTAAGCGGGTGGGAACATTGAAATCTCATAGGATGTAGATTTCAGCAAAGGGAGAGAGGGTCAAGATGTGCTCCACTTTAGACTTCAAATAGTCAAAGAATTTTACATAGTTGGTAGAGTTAGGTGAGAGATAAACAGCACAGATGTATTTAGTAATAGAATGACAATGAAGTCTTAGCCAGATGGTGGAAAATTCAGAAGAGTCAAGGTCGTGGGCACGAGAGCAAGTGATGTCGTTGCGCACGTAGGCGCAACATCCAGCTTTGGATTGAAATTTAGGATAGAGATAGTAGGAGGGAACAGAGTAGAGATTGCTGTCAGTAGCCTCAGAAACCTGTGTTTCGGTAAGGAGGAGAAGGTGAGGTTTAGAGGAGGAGAGATGATGCTCCACAGAATGAAAATTAGAGCGAAGACCGCGAATGTTGCAGAAATTGAGAAGAAAGAGGTTCGAGGAGTTATCAAGACACCTCTCGGGTCGGCAGCCAGAAGGGGAGTCCTCCCTGGGGGAATTTGTGCCCCCCCCCCCCCCAGGCGGGGACTCCGAGGCTTGGTGTAGGTGCGCCATTTTGAAATTTTAATTTTGGGAAAAGGTGTATATGTTGTGTGAATGTAGTGTGGTGTGGATAAAGAGAGGATCTGTCTTTAGAGAGCATGCTGAACTACTCTCCGGTGTTGGTGAGACAATAGGGAAACGGTTAGTGAGGACATGGGAAGGGTCTTTGGAGGGCTTCAGCTCCCTTCTCACCTCCCATTTATACCTCACCGGGAGTGGCTTGCGCCCGTTCGGTAGGTGTCTTCCTACCTACTCCCTGCCAACACCTGGCCTTGTGTCGCCCCTCTTCCACCCTCCCAGCCAACACCTGGCGTTGTGTCGCCCCTCTTCCACCCTCCCTGCCAACACCTGGCCTTGTGCCGCCCCCATTCCACCCTCCCAGCCAACACCTGGCCTTGTGTTGCCCCTCTTCCACCCTCCCAGCCCAAACCTGGCCTGTGCCGCCCCCCTTCCACCCTCCCTGCCAACACCTGGCCTTGCGTCGCCCCCGTTAGACAACAGGGCCGTGAGTTTTGTAGGAAGGGAGCGAGGCGTAGCCATGTTGTTTTCCCAGGAGCCAAAATTGAGAACGTAGCTGAGAAGGTTGACGACTTAGTCGCCACTTCCTCAGAGGAGACAATGTTTGTCTACGTGGTAGGAACAAACAATGTAGCGAAATGTAGATCAGAGGAAATTGTAGACAATTATAGAAAATTTGTCGGAAAACTAAAAGAAAGCAGGAGACGCTCTGTAGTGTGTGGTTTGATCCCTCGCCATGATGTTAACTCCCTCATTCTCAGTAGGGATAAACGAACGTGTCAGAGATTTGTGTAGTAGTAAGGGAGTCATGTTTGTGGATGTATGGGATCATTTTATTCATGATAGGAGCCTGTTTGCTAACGATGGCCTTCATCTAAATTGTGTGGGCAATGCTAGGCTAGGCAGAATTTTAGATGAGGAAATATCGAAAGAGCTAAGACAGGTGCAGCAATGAGGTGAGGTAGCTTCTGGCTTAGCCGGGAGGAAACCACACCCTGATAGTGAGGTTAGGCCGTAGGTGTACAGTACTGCGCAGGATGTCAGGTCACCAGACCCACAGGTGAGGGGTACTAGCAGTGAGGTCAATAGCCACGCAGGTGGTTGGTGAGGTAGGGGTAATTGAGGATAGTCAGGTCTGACGCGCTATTCCAGTGAAACGACAGCTGATAGACGGAGCACACTCGACGAATAAATTAAACATCTTTTATGTAAATGCCCGTAGCATCATTCAGAAGCGTAGCCACTTGATTATATATGCAATTACTGAAAAACCCGACTTCATTTTGATCACGGAAACATGGCTGAATATGCGCGATAAACATCACTTAGGTGAAGTAGCTATTAATGGTTACAATGCGTTTGCTAAGTGTCGTTTACATAAAAAAGGAGGTGTAATAATATATGCGAAAAATAATTTAGAAGTCATTCAGCTAAACATAGCTGAAACAGAGGCTTATGATTCATTGTATGTATAAGTAACGATCAATAATGAAAAGTATGTTCTGGGCGTAATTTACCGACCTCCTAAATCAAATGAAGATATTGATGGAAACCTCTACGCAGAGATAAAGAGAGTCATCAGAAATAAAAATGCAACAATATGCGGTGACATCAATAACCCCTCCGTTAACTGGAATGAACTTTCTGGCGACAGAGGAGGCGAGAGATTAATTGACTTTGCACAAAATTCATTTCGTAATCAAACTGTTACCATGCCGACACGCGGAAATAATATTCTTGATTTGATCTTCGCGACCGATAGTCATCTCATAACTGCCTGTGAGGTAGGCGAGCCATTTGCATGCAGCGACCACAATATAATAAATAAGATGTGCTTTGAATATTGAAACAAAAGCACGAGCAAACTCACTCTTAATACCTAATTATAGTAAAGCAAATTTAACGGACCTAAAATGAGAACTGGCTTCATTAAATTGGAATCATTTGCTCAACAACGTCAGCGTTCAAGAAATGTATAATCGTTTTACTGCACAAATCACAGCGAGCGTAAATAAATTCATTCCACTCAAGCCACGAAGGACTGATGATCAAAAACCGTTGTGGATGAATAATTACCTACAAAAAGTCATCATCGAAAAAAGAAAATTATATAAGAAATATAAACTGACACATAATTCACAGGATCATACTAGTAATTACATCAATGTCAAGAGAGAGTGCGAAAGGAAAATCGGAAAACAGAAACGCAAATATGAGATGAAAATATCACTCGATGCTAAGAAAAATCCCAGGATATTTTTCAGTTACATAAGAAACAAAAAAACTGTTAAAAATAATATCGGCCCACTACTATTAAGTGGCAATACGATTAGTGATGATAAAGGCATGGCGTCGGTCCTAAGTTCAACCTTAAGTAGCGTATTTACAAAAGAGAACATGACATCGATTCCAGCCCCGAAGATAATTTTTCAAGGCCCTGTAGAACATAAGCTTGCATTGACCGAAAATGATATCAGCGAAGTGCGTGCGTACCTGCAGAGAATAGATCCATATAAATCTCCGGGCCCCGATAATTTATCTCCTCGTGTGTTAAGAGAATGTAGTCAACAGCTTGAATTACCCATAACATTAATATTCAACAAGTCATTAGCACAAGCCAGTGTGCCTCTCGAGTGGAAAAAGGTCAATATTACCCCGATCTTTAAAAAAAGGAGACAAAAAACGAGCCAGTAATTATCGTCCCATCAACCTTACGTCTGTCCTAATCAAACTACTCGAAAAAATAATCAGGGATAAAATGATCACTTTCCTTGAAAGAAATGAATTGATAACTGATAGTCAGCATGGATTTCGTAGTAATCGGTCTTGCCTTACGATGTTTATACATGTTGGGATGCCCGAAGCCCATATGACTTAATTTACCTAAATTTTCAGAAAGCGTTTGATAAAGTTCCCTACGTTAGGCTTATTTCAAAACTGCGTTCCCACGGTATTAACGACCATCTATGTGCGTGGATTCATGACTGGCTCACCGACAGAGAACAACTTGTAGTTCTTAATGGTGAAGCATCGCTGTGGCAACCCGTCACCAGTGGCGTTCCCCAAGGTTCGGTCCTGGGGCCAACACTATTCATAATTTAAGTGAATGACTTAGAAACTGAGATCCTATCAAAAGTAGCCAAATTCGCCGACGACACCAAATTAGGAGGTACGGTAATGAACAGTCAAAGTTGCAAGAACATTCAATCAGACTTAATAAGACTTGCCGACTGGAGCGAAAAATGGCAAATGAGTTTTAACGTAGATAAATGTAAAGTAATGCACATAGGTGAAAAAAATCCTAACTTTAAATATCAGATTCAAGGACATGAGCTCAGCGAATTAAAGCAAGAAAAAGATCTTGGTGTCATTATCAGTAACACTCTTAAAATGAGTGATCATGTTCTGCAGCGAGTAAAAAAGCCAATATGATGTTAGGATTAATCTCAAGAAACTTTGATTATAAATCACCCGAACTTATGAAGAGATTATATTTAGCATTTGTAAGACCACACCTAGAATACGCCGTTCAGTTCTGGTCACCGAACTATATCAAAGAACAAGTTTTGCTAGAAAAGTTACAGCGACGAGCAACCAAACAAATTCCAGCGTTCCGATACTTGCCATATGACGAGCGTTTAAACCGTTTAGATATGTTTTCCCTAAAAAAAGCGAAGGATAAGAGGGGACTTAATTGAAATGTTCAAAATCTTTAATGGATTCGACAACATTAACCCAGATAGTCTATTCTAGAGAGACACCAACACAAGAACACGCAGCAACAGAATTAAATTAAAGGGAAACCGATGTAACACATTGGTGCGCAGAAGTTTTTTTCAATAACAGAGTCGTCGATCACTGGAATAGACTCCCACCGTCAGTAGTTAACGCACAGAGTATCAATAGCTTTAAGTCTTCTTTGGATAAGTACTTCAGGGACATAAGATTATACTGACCCTTTTTCGCATGTTTTCAGACAGATTGCAGCAAGACCTCAACCTATATTCATATAATTCTCCCCCACAACCTAGATTGCAAGTAGCGGAAGTTAACATTAGAGTAAAGCAACAGTTATTGTCCGCATGACAGGTGGAGTGAGGTGTGGGTGCAGTAAGGTGACAGGTTACTGGTGCGTGCCTAGTACCGCCGGTAAAACAAGGATCAAGCCTCCACCTGTTCCCCTGAAACTACACCTCACCCATCGTGAGTATTAGGGGGGATTCTGGGGCTGCCCTGTATATGCCACTCGGCCTCTTCCAGTCTCCCTGTATTTCTATGTTCTAATGATCTTATGTAATGAAGTCATTTTCCCCCACAGCTTAGGTTACCATTAGTGTAAGTTAAGGGTAATAATTTCCTCTTATTTCTTTCTTTACTGTAAAATTTCCATGGCCTTCCTGCCGGCACGTTGCCGTAGGGAGAGGTGGGTGGGGAGGAGCCTTCATCTTTTCTGTCCTGTCCTACCACACGTAGATTACTAGTAATAGCGGTAGTAAACAGACACCCTCGCCATAGACCGATAGGTCTTCTGGTGTCTGTTCTTCCTATGTATTCTTATGTATTCCCCTTTAACCCTCCCTGCCAACACCTGGCCTTATGCCGCCCCCCTTCCACCCTCCCTGCAAACACCTGGCATTGTGCCGCCCCCCTTCCACCCTCCCTGCACATGCCAGGCCATGTGCCGCCCCCCTTCCAACCTCCCAACCAAAACCTGGCCTTGTGCCACCCCCCTTCCACCCTCCCTGCCAATACCTGGTCTTGTGCCGACCCCCTTCCACCCTCCCTGCCAACACCTGGCCTTGTGTCGCCTCCCTTCCACCCTCACTGCCAACACCTGGCCTTGTGTCGCCCCCCTTCCATCCTCACTGCCAAAACCTGGCCTTGTGCCGACCCCCTTCCACCCTCCCTGCCAACACCTGGCCTTGTGTCGCCCCCCTTCCACCCTCCCAGCCAACACCTGGCCTTGTGCCGCCCCCTTCCACCCTCACTGCCAACACCTGGCCTTGTGTCGCCCCCTTCCACTCTCCCTGCCAACACCTGGCCTTGTGTCGCATCCTTCCACCCTCCCTGCCAACATCTGGCCTTGTGTCGCCCACTTCCAGCCTCCCTGCCAACATCTGGACTTGTGTCGCCCCCTTCCTACCTCCCTGCCAATACCTGGCCGTGTGTCGCCCCCTTCCACCCTCCCTGCCAACACCTGGCCTTGTGTCGCCCCCCTTCCACCCTCCCAGCCAAAACCTGGCCTTGTGTCGCCCCCCTTCCACCCTCCCAGCCAAAACCTGGCCTTGTGTCGCCCCCCTTCAATCCTCCCTGTCAACACCTGGCCTTGTGTCGCCCCTCTTCCATCCTCCCTGCCAACACCTGGTCTTGTGTCGCCCCCCTTCCACCCTCCCTGCCAACATCTGGCCTTGTGTCGCCCCCTTCCACCCTCCCTGCCAACATCTGGCCTTGTGTCGGTTCCCTTCCACCCTCCTTGCCAACACCTGACCTTGTGCCGCCCCCCTTCCATCCTCCCTGCCATCACAAAACCTGGACTTGTGCCGCCTCCCTTCCACCTTCCCTGCCATCACAACACCTGGCCTTGTGCCGCCCCCCTTCCATCCTCCCATCGAACCCCATTGTCTTTCTCAGCTGTGGCGGAAACGACGTTTCTCGTGTTCCAAGCGAGGACCTTCTCAGGCGTTTTAGATAATTGTTAGGCAGGATACGTGACGCTGGTGGGTCGCCAGTAGTGTGTGGCGTCCTGCCAAGGAGGGGCGTTGGCGATGGATGGCTGCTGAGCACTGCGGGCGCAATGGGTGGCTGTTCGTTGACAATTGGGACCTCTTCTTTGGCAACGACGCCCTCTACGCCCGTGGCGGGATACACTTGACGTTCAAGGGTGTTGAGGCTCTCTCAGACTCCCTTGAGCGAGCACTTGGTACCCTGAGGGATTTTTTAGTATAGGCGAGGGGGGGAGGAGTAATGAGAGCAATGGGAGGAGTAATGGGAGGGGACATCTAGCTCATAATATAACCAAGCAGGTTAGAAGTAATTCTAGGGGAGTAACAGAGGACGGGCTAAGAATCTTCTATACTAACAGCAGGAGCCTCAGAAACAAGATAGACAGACTTACTAAGGGGTGAAGCTTGTTCAGACAATTTTGACATAATAGCGATCACTGAGACATGGATAGACACTGCTAATATAAATTTTAGATCAGAATTTGAAATAACGGGTTATCAGATGTTTCACAAAGACAGAAAGGGCAGAAAGGGAGGTGGAGTTGCGCTAAATGTTGAAGACTCACTTAAATGTCTAGTTAACAATTCAGTCAAAACTAACATGGATTCAGAATCAGTTTGGGTGGACGTTTACAAAGGGAAAGAAAAACTAACTTTAGGAGTTATGTGCAGGCCACCCAACCTTAGCAGGCGGGACACGAGTATATTACTACAGGAGATTGGCAGAGCGAGTATGAGTAGAAATGTCTGCGTAATGGGGGACTATAATTATAGGAATATAGACTGGGAAGACCTAGTGGGTGACCTGGAAGCCGAGGACTTTCTTGAAGTTACACAAGATAATTTCCTTAAGCAGGTAGTTACTGAGCCTACCAGAGGAGATAACATATTAGACTTAGTCCTAACCAATAATAGGAACTTCAAACTATCGCCCAATTAGCTTAACATCGGTTATAGGCAAGATGCTGGAGTCCATAATAGCCAGGAACATTCGGGAGCATTTAGAGAAACATAGCTTAATTCACGACTCGCAGCATGGGTTCACAAAAGGTAGGTCATGCCTCACCATTCTCTTGTCCTTCTACAATAAAGTATTTGAGGCGGTTGACAGAGATGAAAATTATGATGTAATCTATCTTGATTTTAGTAAAGCGTTTGACAAAGTTCCTCACCAACGACTGTTGCTTAAATTACAGGCTCACGGAGTAGAGGGTAAAGTTTTGAACTGGGTCAAGGCGTGGCTTAGCAATAGGAAGCAGAGAGTGCAAATCAATGGTAAAATATCTGACTGGGGATGTGTTACGAGTGGGGTCCCACAAGGTTCGGTATTAGGTCCACTTTTGTTTATTATTTATATCAATGACTTAGATACAGGAATTAGTAGTGATGTTAGTAAATTTGCAGATGATACCAAGATCGGTAGAGTAATTGAGTCTGATCGGGACGCTAGTATTCTCCAAGGTGAACTCAACAGATTGTATGACTGGGCGGATAAATGGCAGATGGAGTTCAATGTAGGAACAGCCCCTCACATAACTATTGCTTAAATGACACTCTCATAAGCAGGTCTGGGTGCGAGAGGGATTTAGGGGTCTTAGTGAGCTCTGATCTCCGTCCAAGGACACAATGCATTCAAGCTAGAGATCGAGCTAATAAGGTACTGGGATTTATTTCAAGGAGCGTAAGCAACAGAAGCCCCGAAGTCTTCCTCAAACTATATTTAGCATTAGTTAGACCTCATCTTGACTGTGCGGTTCAGTTCTGGTCACCTTACTATAGAATGGATATTAAAATGTTAGAATCGGTGCAGAGGAGGATGACTAAGATGATTCAGGGGTTGAGAAACTTGCCATACGAGGAAAGACTCAAACAGTTAAACTTGCATTCTCTAGAAAGGCGAAGGGTGCGTGGAGACATGATCGAGGTTTATAAATGGATGAAGGGCTTTAATAAGGGAGACATTCATAAGGTTTTGTTGGTAAGAGAACCGGGTAGGACACGAAGTAATGGGTTTAAACTGGATAAATTCAGATTCAACGGGGACATAGGGAAAAATTGGTTTACTAACAGGGTGGTGGATGAGTGGAATAGGCTTAGCAGTCATGTGGTGAGTGCCAATACAATTGTCACATTCAGAAATAGACTAGATAAATTCATGGACAGCGATATCAGGTGGGGTTAATACACGGGAGCTTTGGGTCATAAGAGCTGCCTCGTACAGGCCTACCGGCCTCTTGTAGACTCCTGCGTTCTTATGTTCTTATGTTATGTTCTCCCTGCCATCACAATACCTGGCCTTGTGCCTCCCCCCTTCCACCCTTTCTGCCAACACACCACCTGCCCTTGTGCCGCCCCCCTTCCACCTCCCTGCCAACACAACATCTAGCCTTGTGCCGCCCCCCTTCCACCCTCGCTGTCAACACACCACCTGGCCTTGTGCCGCCCCTCTTCCACCTCCTTGACAACACAACACCTGGCCTTGTGACGCCCCCCTGCCACCCTCGCTGCCAGCACAACACCGAGCCTTGTGCCTCCCCCCTTCCACCCTCGCTGCCAACACACCACCTGGCCTTGTGCCGTCCCCCTTCCACCTCCCTGACAACACAACACCTGGCCTAATGACGCCCCCCTGCCACCCTCGTTGTCAATGCACCACCTAGCCTTGTGCCGCCCCCCTGCCACCCTCGCTGCTATCACACCACCTGGCCTTGTGCCGTCCCCCTTCCACCTCCCTGCCAACACAACACCTGGCCTAGTGACGCCCCCTGCCACCCTCGCTGCCAACACACCACCTGGCCTTGTGCCGCCCCCCTGCCACCCTCGCTGCCAACACACCACCTAGCCTTGTGCCGCCCCTCTACCACACTCGCTGCCTACACACCACCTGGCCTAGTGCCGCTCCTCTGCCACCCTTGCTGCCAACACACCACCTCGCTTTGTGCCGCCCCCCAGCCACCCTCGCTGTCAACACAACAACTGGCCTTGTGCCGCCCGCCTGCCACCCTCGCTGCCAACAAAACACCTGGCCTTACGCCGCCCCCCTGCCACCCTCGCTGCCAACACACCACCTGGGCATGTGCCGCCCCCCTGCCACCCTCGCTGCCTACACGACACCTGGCCTTGTGCCGCTCACCTGCCACCCTCGCTGCCAACACACCACCTGGTCTTGTGCCGCCCCCCTTCCACCTCCCTGCCAGCACAACATCTAGGCCTGTGCCGCCCCCCTGCCAACCTCGATGCCAACACAACACCTGGCATTGTGCCGCCTCCCTTCCACCTCCCTGCCAACACAACACCTAGCCTTCTGCCGCCAACCTTCCACCTCCCTGCCAACACAACACCTGGTCTTGTGCCGCTCCCCTTCCACCCACCTTGCCAACACAACACCTGGCCTTGTGCCGCCCCCCTGCCACCCTTGCTGCCAACACAACACCTGGCCTTGTGCCGCCCCCCTGCCACCCTCGCTGCCAACACACCACCTGGCCTTGTGCTGCCCCCTTTCCACCTCCCTGCCAACACAACATCTAGCCTTGTGCCGCCCCCCTACCACCCTCGCTGCCAACGCAACACCTGGCCTTGTGCCGCCCCCCTGCCATCCTCGCTGACAACACAACATCTAGCCTTGTGCCTCCCCCCTTCCACCCTCGCTGCCAACACACCACCTGGCCTTGTGCCGCGCCCCTTCCACCTCCCTGCGAACACAACACCTGGCCTTGTGACGCCCCCCTGCAACCCTCGCTGCCAACACAACACCTAGCCTTGTGCCGCCCCCCTGCAACCCTCGCTGCCAACACAACACCTAGCCTTGTGCCGCCCCCCTGCAACCCTCGCTGCCAACACAACACCTGGCCTTGTGCCGCCCCCCTGCCACCCTCGCTGCCAACACACCACCTGGCTGTGTGCTTCCCCCCTTCCACTCTCGCTGCCAACATACCACCTGGTCTTGTGCCGCCCCCCTTCCACCTCCCTGCCAACACAACACCTGGCCTTGTGACGCCCCCTGCCAACCTCGCTGCCAACACAACACCTGACCTTGTGACGCCGCATGCCACCCTCGTTTCCAACACAACACCTAGCCTTGTGCCGCCCCCCTTCCACCTCCCTGCCAACACAACACCTGGCCTTGTGCCGCCCCCCTGTCACCTCCTTGCCAACACAACACCTGACCTTGTGACCCCTCATGCCACCCTCGTTTCCAACACAACACCTAGCCTTGTGCCGCCCCCCTTCCACCTCCCTGCCAACACAACATCTAGGCTTGTGCCGCCCTCCTGCCATCCTCGCTGCCAACACAACACCTGGCCTTGTGCCGCCCCCCTTCCACCTCCCTCCCAACACAACACCTAGCCTTGTGCCGAATCCCTTCCACCTCCTTGCCGACACAACACCTGGTCTTGTGCCGCCCCCCTTCCACCCACCTTGCCAACACAACACCTGGCCTTGTGCCGCCCCCTGCCACTCTTGCTGCCAACACAACACCTGGCCTTGTGCCGCCCCCCTGCCACCCTCGCTGCCAACACACCACCTGGCCTTGTGCCGCCCCCCTTAAACCTCCCTGCCAACACAACATCTAGCCTTGTGCCGACCCCTTACCACCCTCGCTGCCAACACACCACCTGGCCTTGTGCCGCCCCCCTGCCACCCTCGCTGCCAACCCAACACCTGGCCTTGTGCCGCCCCCCTGCCACCCTCACTGCCAACCCAACACCTGGCCTTGTGCCGCCCCCCTGCCACCCTCGCTGCCAACACACCACCTGGCCTTGTGCCGCCCCCCTTCCACCTCCCTGCCAACACAATATCTAGGCTTGCGCCGCCCCCCTGTCAACCTCGCTGCCAACACAACACCTGACCTTGTGCCGCCCCCTTCCATCTCCCTGCCAACACACCACCTGGCCTTGTGCCGCCCCCCTGCCACCCTCGCTGCCAACACACCACCTGGCCTTGTGCCGCCCCCCTGCCACACTCGCAGCCATCACAACACCTGGCCTTGTGCCGCCCCCCTGCCACCCTCGCTGCCAACACAACACCTGGCCTTGTGCCGCCCCCCTTCCACCTCCCTGCCAACACAACACCTAGCCTTATTCCGCCTCTCTTCCACCTCCCTGCCGACACAACACCTGGTCTTGTGCCGCCCTCCTGCCACCCTTGCTGGTAACACAACACCTGGCCTTTTGCCGCCCCCCCGCCACCCTCGCTGCCAACGCACCACCTGGCCTTGTGCCGCCCCCCTTCCACCCTTCCTGCCAACACACCACCTGGCTTTGTGCCGCCCCCCTGCCACCCTCCCTGCCAACACACCACCTAACCTTGTGCCACCCCTCTTCCAGCCTCCCTGCCAACACACCACCTGGCCTTGTGCCGCCCCCCTTCCACACTTCCTGCCAATACAACACCTGGCCTTGTGCCGCCCCGTTACACCCTCCCTGCCATCACCTGTCCTTGTGCCGCCCCGTTACACCCTCCCTGCCATCACCTGTCCTTGTGCCTCCCCCCTTCCACCCTCGCTGCCAACACACCACCTGGCCTTGTGCCGCCCCCCTTCCACCTCCCTGCGAACACAACACCTGGCCTTGTGATGCCCCCCTGCAACCCTCGCTGCCAACACAACACCTAGCCTTGTGCCGCCCTCCTGTCACCCTCGCTGCCAACACAAAACCTAGCCTTGTGCTGCCCTCCTGCCACCCTCGCTGCAACACACCACCTGTCCTTTTGCCTCCCCCCTTCCACTCTCGCTGCCAACACACCACCTGGCATTGTGCCGCCCCCCTTCCACCTCCATGCGAACACAACACCTGGCCTTGTGACGCCCCCCTGCAACCCTCGCTGCCAACACACCACCTAGCCTTGTGCCGCCCCCCTGCCACCCTCGCTGCCAACACACCACCTGGCCTTGTGCCAACCCCCTTCCACCTCCCTGCCAACACAACACCTGGCCTTGTAACGCCCCCCTGCCACCCTCGCTGCCAACACAACACCTGGCCTTGTGCCGCCCCCCTTCCACCTCCCTGCCAACACACCACCTGGACTTGTGCCGCCCCCCTGCCACCCTCGCTGCCAACACAACACCTGGCCTTGTGCCGCCTCCCTGACAGCACACCACCTGGTCTTGTGCCGCTCCCCTGCCACCCTCGCTGCCAACACACCACCTGTCCTTATGCCGCCCCCCTTCCACCTCCCTGCCAACACACCACGATGCCGTGGAGGCCATGAGGAACGAAAATTGAGTCCTTCGTTCATCAGGTCCCCAGACAGGCAATGTACATGGTACAAGTCACACCGGCACCAAGTCACTCCGGCCCCCTTCCCTAGTCACTCCGGCCTCTCACCCTAGTCACTCCGGCCCTTCACCCAAGTCAATCCGGCCCCCCTCCCTAGTCACTCTGGCCTCTCACCCTAGTCACTCCGGCCCTCCACCCAAGTCACTCCGGCCTCTCACCCTAGTCGGCTTTTATGAGGGTCATTATAGCAGTACCATCTGAGGTGCTGGTTAAAAGGGGGAATCACCATCCCCCCCACCCCACCCCTGTGATCCAGGATTCAGAACAATAATATGAAAATACGTATAGCCACCATTGCCAGATTGTCGTACTCAGAGCATAGTATTTACCTGTTTCTGACGCCTAACTATTGCCAAGAAACATCAGGATCTAACTCTTTTGACGATAACTATAAATTACTTTCGTTATTGGAGCCCAGAAGACAGTTTGGGGGAGGAAGTTGGGGATTATAATCGGCTGAGAACGACAATCTGGCAACGTTGAGTCTGTAGTCCCGATGCCCGAGGTAGTAGCACACGCCATTTTATTATAAAAGCCAAAGGAACATGTTTTATGTTTCCTTCATCTCCTTTTACGGAAGCATGAACTCCAAAGAGTTGTTTGAAGGGCTTCCATACTACACGAAATGTGGCGTCCATGTAGGCTACCATGACTTTGCATTTTTCAATAGCGACAGCTGTGTTGCGGTGCTGAAAACCATACGGCGTACGTGCGTCTTCCAAGTGAATATTCTTCTGAAGACATTCCTTCGGAATATAATCCTCCACCAGATCAGAATCCAGTGGTGTAGGCTCGTCAGGTCTGTCTTTCTGGCGTAGGCGATTTGCGATTCGGGTTAAGTAGTGGTGATTAACACCAGTATTGTTGTCTTCTATCTCTGCTATGGCACGATCCACAAGAGCTGTGGCTGATCTAAAATGGTTATCTTTCTCTGTGACCATAGTCTTGACACGAGCTGTAACTTTGGCCTTCACAGCAGCGCCAGACTGGGGTTGGCGCACACGAGACCGTGCGCCGCGAGTGAACATTGACTCATCCTGTATAACAGTCGCTGGACAGGTCAAGACCTTACTTCTTACTCTACAACGCCAAGTGCACTTTCCAGAACGTTGTTTTTTCTTCCCAAGAGCCTTTTTGTTGTATGTAAACCTTAAAGAGTCTACCATAAGGGTGTTCCCCCCCCTGCTTGCACCATCAATGAGTTCATACGTGATACGAAGTTCATCACCTACACAAGAGACATTATGCAATGGGTCATCAGCAATTATATTTTCTTCAATAGGATTTGGAATGGATGGTCTATTGCTGATATCTGGCACTGGCATATCACTGTCAATCTCCATACTGTCACAGCAGGAGACTCTCCTACGTAGGTTATCACTGATGTCCACACGAGTGCTCTCTGCAGTAGGGGGCTCGACGGCTACATTCATTCGAACCAGAACCTTCAACTGAAGTATGCTGCTTCGAAACCAAGAGTCTGATTCGGACGTCGAGAGAGAGAGAGAGAGAGAGAGAGAGAGAGAGAGAGAGAGAGAGAGAGAGAGAGAGAGAGAGAGAGAGAGAGAGAGAGAGAGAGAGAGAGAGAGAGCATTGATGAACAATCAATTCAAGGAAAGAGCAACCACCACCGCTCTCTCTCTCTCTCTCTCTCTCTCTCTCTCTCTCATTTTGCGTGTGTGTGTGTGTGTGTGTGTGTGTGTGTGTGTGTGTGTGTAATTCATCACGGCATTTAGTTGCTTAATTGTCTTGTGACATCCAAAGGGAGGTTTCACAAATAAGTGCTCCGACTGTACCCTTACTTCCGACCTCGCTGTCAAAAAAAAGCACCAACGTAAAGCTACGTTGCTAAGTGTAGTAGTGTTTATATACGTAGTATTGTCGTTCATATTTTACAAAAATAGAAAGCATTAAAACATAACGTAGCTTAAATAATCATATCTTTACAGAGTATTTTACGTTATTTCAGGAGTGGTAAATACGAAACAGATTTTGTGTTATGGGTGACAGCAGGAATGCATGCAGGAATAGGAATTCCCCCTTTTAACCAGCACCTCAGATGACTTCCAGAGATGGTACTACTACAGCAACTATAATAACCCACATAAAAGCCGACTAGAGTGGGAGGCCGGAGTGACTTGGGTGGAGGGCCGGAGTGACAAGGTTGGGAGGCCGGAGTGACTAGGGAGGGGGGCCGGAGTGACTTGAAACCCATAGTACACCGCCACAAGATGGGAGCTGGCAGGCAGTCCAAAGCCATGGCAACCGCTTAAGGTTGAGGAGGTCCAATCCTGTGGGTGTGGAGTACCGCAACTCCTTCCAGGCTCTCTCTGAGCCGAGGGAGGAGGAAGGAGTGGAGGAGCAGGAGGTGAAGGAGAGGAGGGCAGTTGACAAATCCCTGCCCAGAGGTAACATTTTGGTTGTTGGGGATAGCCAGGTCAGGTTTTTAGATAGGGCCTTCTGTGCTAAAGATAGGAAACGTAGGACCAGGGTGTGTTTTCCAGGGGCGGGGATTAGGGATGTCAGCGATAGGGTAGAGACGTGCATGGCAGGCGAGGGAGTCAAATCCATCGTCTGCCTGAGGGTGGGAGGGAACGACATAGGCAGGTTAGGTAGCGAGCAGCTTCTGCGTCGCTACAGGGAGGCTCTTCGAAGAGTAACGTCCAAAGGCGGGGTTCCTGTGGTGTGTGGGGTTCTGTCAAGGTGGCGGGTTGGTGGCATTTGGCTGTCCAGGGCTATTGCATTAAACTGCAGGTTGGCAGATTATTGCAAAACCAATGGATGGACATGTGTCGTCGCCTAGGACCGTTTCTTTGGCAAGAACCACCTATACCAGAGGGACGTGTTTCACCTTTCGCAGGAGGGGGTACAGATCTTGTCTGATGTCCTTGAACGTGGATTGGGGGCCCTGCAGGGTTTTTTAGGGTAAGTAAGAAGGGGCCTAAGATGGCAATACCAAGTGGGAGCACTAAATGTAGTAATAATAATAGCAGCTGCAGGGTAAAGCAAGGGGTAGGTCTAAATGTGTACTATACAAACAGTAGAAGTATTAGGAATAAGATAGATTTATTGAGGGGAAAGGCGTGCGTAGAGAAATTTGATATGATAGCGATCACAGAGTCATGGATAAACACTGCAGACAGACACTTTCTCCCAGAATTAGAGATTGAAGGGTATACGTTATTCCACCAAGATCGAATAGGCAGGAAGGGGGGTGGGGACGCACTCTTCGTCATTAACAACTCAATCAAGGTAGATAGCAATACAGAATCCCTCTGGGTAGAAACAATAGGTAGGAAGGAGAATCTTGTCATAGGAGTACTTTACAGACCGCCCAACCTTACCAGGGACAGTAGCCAACCCCTTTTACAGGAAATTAGTAGGGCGTCAAGATATATAAATGTGTGTGTAATTGGAGATTTCACTTATAGGAACATAGAGTGGGATACTTTATCCGGAGACCAAGAGGCACAGGATTTGTTAGATGTGATACTGGATAGTTTCCTTAAGCAGTTAATTAGAGCACCAACGAGGTAAAAAAAAAATTTGGATTTGTTGTTAACTAATAGAGAGGACATAATAAGCAACATTGAGGTTGGGGATTCATTAGGTAACAGTGATCATAAGGAAATTAGATTTAATATTAAATGGGAGGATAGAGTCAGCAGTAACAACACATTAATACCTGACTTCAGGAAGGCGGAGTACGAGGGGTTAAGAAAGCAGCTGCAAAGGCTTAGGGGAGTAAGATCAGAAGTAGGTCAGGACCCAAAGCAGGGAGGGGCGTTAATCTCTTGTGAGGTCACTAGTCAGGTCAGCAACTTGGAGGGTGAGTACAATAGTCCGGTCACGGAGATTAATTACCCGCGATGGATGACAGACTGGCTAAAAAACTGAAATAGGAAGGAAAAGAGGACTATATGTTAGAATCAAAAGAGGAGAAACTTACCTAAGGGATAGTTACAACGATTTAGCTATATATAGAACAGTAAAGAATAACACGCGTATGGCAAAACGTAATAAATAATTATTATGAGATTAGAATTGCCAGGGAAGCAAAGACCAATCCAAAGGGCTTCTTTCAGCTTTATAGGACCAAGGTTAGGGATAAGATAGGGCCGCTTAAGTCAGGAGAATCATTGATTCATAGAGATGAGGAAATGAGCGAAGCGTTAAATAGATATTCCTTAACTGTATTTACCAAAGAAAGATTAGATGATATACCTCAGGGAGAACAGATCTACAGGGGAGAAAAGGTAGAAGGATTAACCGACATCAACACAAGTAGAGAGCTCGTGATTAGACAGATAGATAGACTTAAAGTCACTAAGGCGCCAGGGCCAGATGAACTTTTCCCCAAGGTAATAAAGGAATGTGAATCTGAAATCAGTGGGCAGTTAACAGAAGTATTTAGGAAGTCACTAGACACAGGGGTGGTACCTGTTTCATGGAGGCAGGCACACGCTATTCCAATATTTAAGAAGGGTGACAAATCTTCTATGGAAAACTGTAGGCCGATTAGTTTGACGTCAGTTATAGGTAAAATGATTGAGTCAATAATAACTGATAGTATTAGGGACCATAATTTAATTCACGACTCACAGCATGGGTTTATTAGAGGAAAGCCGTGCCTCACTTATCTTTTATCCTTTTACAATAGAGTATACGAGGCAGCTGACAATGATAAGAGCTATGATGTAGTTTATCTTAATTTAAGTAAGGCCTTCGATAAGGCACCTCACCAGATACTTAAATAAAGTCAGGGCTCATGCAACAAGAGGGAAGGTATTTGATTGGATTAAGGCGTGGATTAGCGACAGGAAACAGAGGGTTACCATTAACGGTAAGAAATCCGAATGGGGTAATGTTGCCAAAGGGGTTCCTCAAGGTTCAGTTTTAGGACCGCTTTTATTCATTATCTACATCAATGACAGACAATGGGGTAACTAGTGACATTGGTAAATTTCCAAATGACACCAAAATAGGACGCACTATTAGGACAGGGGAGGATGCTAGAGCACAGCAGGAGGATATCAACAAACTGTCAACTTGGTCAGAGAAATGGCAGATGAATTTTAACATCAAGTGTAGCGTACTTAGTGTAGGAACACGCAACCCATTACACGGGTATAGTTTAGACTCCACAGCAATAGGCAGATCAGAGTGTGAAAGGGATTTGGGAGTGTTAGTGAACTCTGACCTAAAACTAAGGAAGCAATGTATTAGTGCGAGGAATAGGGCTAAAAGGGTATTAGGCTTTATTAACAGGACGGTAACCAACAGGAGTGCAGAGGTCATCCTCAGACTCTATTTAGCGTTAGTTAGGCCACACTTAGATTATGCCGTCCAGTTTTGGTCCCCACACTACAGAATGGACATCAACTTGCTAGAATCAGTTCAGAGGAGGATGACCAAGATGATTCAGGGGCTGAGGAACCTCCCATATCAAAATAGGCTGAAACATCTTAACTTACATTCACTAGAAAGACGATGAGTGCGGGGAGATCTGATAGAAGTATTCAAATGGGTCAAGGGTTACAACAAAGGCGATATAAGTAAAGTATTGATAATTAGCCAGCAGGATAGGACACGCAGTAATGGATTTATATTAGAAAAGTATAGATTTAGGTGAGATCTAGCCAAGCATTGGTTTAGTAATGGGGTGGTGGGGGAATGGAATAGACTCAGCAATCACATAGTTAGTGCTGGGACGATAACTTGTTTTAAGAGTAGACTGGATAGCTACGTGGGCGAGGATGACAGGTGGCAGTGAGGTGTGGGTGCAGTAAGGAGACAGGTTACTGGAGCGTACGCCCGTACCGAAGATAAACGAGGATCAAGCCTCTACCTGTAACCCCTGAAACTACCCCTCACCCATCGTGAGCAGTGGGGTGGGGGGGTGGGGGGGGGTTCTGGAGCTGCCCTATGCAGGCCACTCGGCCTCTTGCAGTTTCCCTATGTTCTTATGTTCTATCCACATCTCCTTCTCCTTCTCCTCCTCCTCCTCCTCTTCAGTGACTCATCCGGTAACCATAGGAAACTTCACAATACCTCGAAGGGGATGGAGGGGAGGAAAGGAGGGAGGGAGGGAAAATGTAGAGACGACTAAATGGGAGGACAGCTACTAAATGAGGGCAGAGAGAGAGAGAGAGAGAGAGAGAGAGAGAGAGAGAGAGAGAGAGAGAGAGAGTGGGGGGGAGAATAGGGAGCGAATCGAAAAGTATAAGACATAGGCCTATGAAAGAGGAGCTGGAGGAGGAGGAAGAGGACGACACACCACCTACAATGTCTCCTAATGTTCAACAATACACAAGAAACGGGTCTGCTCATTCCGTTTCTCGTTCCCCTTCTCCTCCTCCTCGTTGCAACAGGAGTAAACTGAACGTACGCACCGGTGTTCTGGACTGCTCTGCTGGCAACAAGTGACTGTCGAGCAAACTATATCACCAGAGCTGGCAACCGATTTCGGAATGAGATACTATGCTTCCTGTTTCCTGCCTGTCCATGTTTCAATGCTTCCTCAGCCACCTACCCCTCACCTCCTGACAAAGGCATCAAACATCGGGTGGAGGAATTTAGCACCAATAACGGGAGAGGGTTAATATCCTGAGGTGAGACTGAGGGTTTACTGGTTGGTCTGGGCTGGGAAACAAGGGGATAACGACGCCCCCAATGACGCGCTACACTCCCACAACAAGATGACAAACAGGCGGGAGGGGGGAGAGAGGGTAGGGGGTGCCATGCCTATGTTTGATATATGGACATCCTGGTAAGTGTGTGTTGTGTAATGATTTTGTGTTGAGAGGAGAATTATGAATGGCGTGAAGAGTGATATGAATGAATAGTGGTGTTAATGGTGAGGTAGGAAAGCATTGGTGGTAGTGGTGATAATGGAAGATGAGGAGATGGTGAGGAAGATAGTATGCAAGGATAAAGGAAAAGTGAGATAGAATTAGTTTTAAAGAGTGGCACAAAGTTGAGGTGGGAAGTGGCGGTGGTAATGGAAGAAGTGAAGATGAGGAAGAGGAAGGTAGTATGTAAGCAGGGGTTTAAGATACTGTGAGAGAATATGTTTGTCAAAAAATATAAGGGATGGATGGATGTATTAGGTGCAGGGGGAAGTGGAAGTGACGATGAGAGAAAGGTAAGATGGTTTAAAGGCATAATTGGATGAAAAGTTGAGGAATAAAAAAAAACAGGTGAATGTTAATATATCAGGTACCAGCTCGACCTAGAGTGAAAGAGATTGTAGGAGGTTTTGAAGTGAATGCGAGGGCGGAAAACCCCCCCATCAAGTAGAGACACACGGCAATGACAGGTGCACGGGATGGCAGCAAAGGGTGTTGTCAAAGGGAGTGATGGAGCTCTTAAGGAGTAATGCAGAATAAATGCATTGATAATGTTCCCGGTTCTCCTATTGGCCTGAATCAAGCACCCATTAGCGTCATGACTTGATTAATATATCCGAGGACACCTTACCCTTTAGGGGCGTGAAGGAACGTGCTCCTAGACAGGGAATGAGACACCTGGGAACACCTACACGTCAACACCAAGGCCAGTTAATCACCTGCCTCGCGATACGCTGAAAGAAGTGGAAACAGTCCTGTCCATCATTTTATTGGAGAGGCTCGTACATAACACACACAAAAGTGCAGATATTTAAGTACAAATGACATCTGCAGTGGATGAAAGAATAAAACTGAGAACTACCATCATGGTCCACTGGAAGCCTGACCAAAGCCTCTGATTTGACTGCATGTTCATTACATAAAAAAACAGCTACTTTGCTCCTGACAAGGTACTAAAGACACACAAACATTGCCACTAAAGCAACAGTAACATTTACGATCCGATGTACCTGAAATATATATATATATATATATATATATATATATATATATATAGATATAGATATATATATATATATATATATATATATATATATATATATATATATATATATATATATATATATATGAATATATATATATATATATATATATATATATATATATATATATATATATATATATATATATATATATATATATATATATATATATATATATATATATATATATATATATATATATATATATATATATATATATATATATATATATATATATATATGATGTACGGATTTATCAGAATATATAGATCTGGTAAACATGCAAGACATACTACACATCCATGCATCATACAATACAATATATCAAAACAGATTACCACATGAACATGACAAAAAACACAAGAATATATATCAGCCTCGACAAGACACAAAGAAGTGAAGTCTGGAATTCACATCAAAACTCTGCGTCGAGAAACCTGTCATTCCATATATACTGCCATTTACACTCCTCCTCCTCCTCCTCCTACTACTACTACTACTACTACTACTACTACTACTACTACTAATACTCCTTTGCCTTTCCCTCCGCGCAAGCGTCACTCCGACATGCCGTGATTACAATATATTTTTTTTTTCTTTCATGAAGATATTTTTCGATAACGCTGATGCGTGACGAAGATAAGTGGTGAGTCGAGGTGCGTGTGTGTGGTGTGGGGAGGGGGGAAAGGTGAATCAAAGTAGGACAGGTTACGTAAGACCTCAGAGAGAGAGAGAGAGAGAGAGAGAGAGAGAGAGAGAGAGAGAGAGAGAGAGAGAGAGAGAGAGAGAGAGAGAGAGAGAGAGAGAGAGACATACATACATACATACAGACAGACAGAGAAAGAGAAAGGGAATGAGGGATGAGATACATTCCTGACAACCCAAACCTTCCCTTTGCATGTCACCCAACCACTACACCGCCGCCGCCGCCACCACCACAGACACCAAACAGTTCACCACCACCAAAAACAACAACAACAACAACAACAACAACAACAACATCGCCACCACCACCACCACCATCACCACAACCAGAACAGGATTTTTTTTTCTGCTTCGTGTTTGGAACATCAACATGGACAGCCTAAGGTCACATTAGCTTTATTTCTTCCCTCACTAGCACCTCAACCTGGCCATCGCAACCATCAATACCCCACTGCGACCATCACCACCATCATTTTCATCACCATCATCACCATCGTCCCCATCACCACCATTCACTGTCACGGCGATCATCAGTCACCGACGACAGCATAACCATGGCCATCATCATCACCATCATCATCATCATAACCATCATCAGCACTCACTGTCACGGCGATCACTAGTCACCGGCGTCACCATGCACCATTCTTCTGACCCTCATCACCATCACCAGCACTCACTGTCACGGCGAGCACCAGTCATCGGCGTCACCATGCACCATTCTTCTGACCCTCATCACCATCACCAGCACTCACTGTCACGGCGATCACTAGTCACCGGCGTCACCATGCACCATTCTTCTGACCCTCATCACCATCACCAGCACTCACTGTCACGGCGAGCACCAGTCATCGGCGTCACCATCACCATCATCACCATCACCATCATCACCATCACAAGCACTCACAGTCACGGCGAGCACCAGTCATCGGCGTCACCATCATCACCATCACCATCACAAGCACTCACAGTCACGGCGAGCACCAGTCACCGGCGTCGCCATCACCATCACCACACCATTTTATCTTTCATTAGTTTTAGAAACGCGATTTTAGTAGAGGGGGAGGAGGAGGAGGAGGAGGAGGGAAGAAAAAGTAGGCAAGACATAAAAGAAAAAGAGGAGGCAAAGGGAGGAAGCAGTAAGGGAGCTAAAAGTAATCAAATCTATAACAATAAGGTGGAGGAGGATGAAACGAAGTAAAAAAATAGTAACGAGAAACTTAAATGGCAGTGAATCTATAAAACAAAATAAAAAAAAGATTGAACATATGAAAACTCTCTCTCTCTCTCTCTCTCTCTCTCTCTCTCTCTCTCTCTCTCTCTCTCTCTCTCTCTCTCTCTCGACCAGGCGCCCAGTCAATAGCTCTCCACAAATATCTGAGGCGTATCAGCTTTCATGACACCACCACCACCACCACCACTCCTGTTATCACCCTTGTCATCGCCCATCCTAATATATCCACCATCGCCAATACTAATATCTCCACCATCACCGATACTACTATCATCACCACCATCACCTTTACTTCTATCAGTGTCGCATTAACCATCACCGCCACCGTCACCACTTCTACTATCTCCATCATCACCTCTTCAACTATCACCCCCACCATCTTCATACCTTCTACAGGATTGTGCGCATCATCACCACCATCATCACCTCTAATACTATCACCACCACCATTACTACTATTCCTCTCATCACTGCCATCAGCATTCCTACTGTCATCACCGTTATCACTATTATTATCATCTTATATTATCAACATCCTCACCACTATCATCGTTTTTATCTCCATCCCCGCTCCACCCCGTTATCATGATCACCAACATCACCATCGCCACCACAACTGTACTAACCAATATCATTATCACTTTCATCATCAGAATCACAACTACATTATCACCATCACAGCCAGGATCGTATCAACTGCGACAACCATTGTTGAAACCGTCACTATCAACATCATTATCATCACCAAAAAAAATTGACATCATTAAAATTGCTACCTCTTTCAAAATTGTAATGTATCACCTATATCCGATTTTTTTTTCTTTCCATTGTTAACTAACCTACTGATCGGGAACATATGCCCGGGGGCGCGTCGCTTCACTCACTCACAGTCAATACTCCCGGGCTGTCCTCCGGAGCAAGCTCCCATACAGCTGACAAGTCCATCCCGGTAGGATCGGCTAACTTGCCCAGCCATGTTATGAGGGCGTCCCCTTGATGTCTTCCAATCAGGGTTGTCTCGTACAGAAACAACCCTGTGAGCAGGATGGACGTCAAGGAGGCGCGCCACGTACCCATTTAGCCGGAGTTGGCGTTCACGGACTAAGCTGATAAAAGGCCTCGATTCAGTTTCACGGAACAGTCGCTGATTCGATACGAAGTCATTTCAGCGATACCCCATGATCCTGCGAAGGCACGTGGTACCAAAGGCATCGACACACCTCTCAGAGTCACTATTCATTGTCCATGTCTCACAACCATACAAAACAGGAAGCATAAGCAACTTAAAGATTCGAATCTTTGGCCGTCTGTAAAGGTATCGACAACGCCATATACTCGTATTGAGCGAGTCCATAACACCGTGGGCCAGGCCAGTCCGTCAAGTGACTTCCTGGTGAGACCCACCATTGTTATGCACTACGCTACTAAGGTATGTGAAGGTTTTGGTGACTTCGACATCCTCACTATGTGCATGGACAGGCTGAACTGTGTCATCCAATAAGCATCCAAACGACTCGACCTTGGTAATAGTCAAGGAGACCTATAGTCCCAGAGGCTTCGCCTCCTTGTACAGCACTTCGAGAGCCATCACCATGGGGCCTTCAGCGATTCGGCGATGAGTACAACATCGTCAGCAAAAACAAGATCAGTGACCTTGATGTCAGCAACGGATGCCCCGCAACGGCTTTGATCGGTACCCATCATCAATACTCAGTCCATGCAAGTGTTGAATAGTGATGGAGCAAGCTGAACCTCTGCCTCACTCCTGAATTATCTAGGAAGAAGCCGGAAACACCTCCCCCCATTTCACAGCACTCTAAGTCCCAGAGTAAAGGCTAGTCAAGTCAATAATCCTTGCAGGAATTCCACGGATCCGCAGATTATCCTAGAGTGCCTCAAGATGAATTGAGTCAACAGCCTTTTTGAGATCGACATAGGCTGCGAGCAACCCCTGTCGAAACACACGTCGGTATTACACGAGGACGCGAAGTGCTAGAATCCGGTCAATTTTTGACTTGCCAGGCGTGAACCCGGATTGCTCAGTCCTCTGAAACTTTAGCTGATTATATTGAATTCACATCATCAGCAAATAAGCGAGCTTCTTGCCCGGCACACTGAGCAGTGTAATAACACGAAAATTGTTGCAGTCCTGTCGGTCCCCTTTCCCTTTCCAGACAGGGACAACAAACCCCCTTTTCCAGTCAAGAGGAATGGCACCAAACAGCCACACGGCAGACAGCACCTCATGCAACCCACGGATCATGGCTTCACACCCAGCATTCAACATTTCTGCATTGATATTACAGAGCCCAGCTACCTTTCCACCCTTCTACTTCCTCATAGCCTCTCTCAATTCCGCAAGAGAGGGTGGAATTCTATCTATTGGTAAATCAGCAGCCGCCATCTGCAATCCAGCCAGAGGGATCTGTCTACTTGGGGGCTCTGCCGTGTACAACTACCTAAAGTACGCGGCCCAGTGAGCACGGTATCCATCCGCATCTGATAATATCTGCCCATCAGCCGTTCGGATAGTACTCATCGTACTTAGCGCACGCCTGATCTCTAAGTTCCTCAAGATGGAACCCTGGGGAGTTTCATCTTGCGAAATTTTTGGACCTGATGCGAATCCTCAGTTTTGCAACAAGTATGTGGTCGGTAGTAAACAGAGAAAGAGACAAGCAGGCACACAAAAAATAGACTTGAACTTACAGACATGCACAGACACACGACAGAGAGGACATCGCGTAAAGACAGACACCCAATAAGACAGACATGAGACAACACTTCACAGTCGCGTCCCGCCATATGTGAATATGATCATCTGCCGAGCGGGAGTGTGGCAGCACGAGGTGCGCGTCTCACTAATATGTGGCTCTGAATTGGTATATTGAAGCTGTTTTGACGAGGCGAATAGCGAGCCCACCACGACGCGAAGGCTAATGCGACAGTTGTGTGAACACTTTGAGGAACGGTGGAGGAGACTCGCCGCATTGGTATGGAGGGAAGCTGACCGGCTTGATAGGGCACTTGTACATGAAATAATTGACCTAGCGCAATGGTTACAAGTTAGATTTATTTTGCTTTCAAAAAGAGATAAACAGAAACCGGTTTACAAATAGAGCAGTGGATGGATAAAATAAAATAAACGATAATATTGTTGAATGTATATACGTTTCAAAGTTTTAAATTTAGTTTAGATTTATGGACTGGGAAGGCAGATGATAATAACCTGTTTTCAGGATTCTCCACGCGTTGAATGATTGACATTTCTAGTCTCTTTATTACTTTGCGTTTCCTTGTGAGTTGCCATTGTCAGGTTCGTGCAACATGATGACAAACTCTTGAGAGCGAGGAAGCATCTCGCGTGAAGGAAAGGTCCGCCAGGTGTAGGTGAGGGAAGGACGTTTGTGGTGACGGCGTGTCTGATGATATGTTGGGTGACGGTCGCTGAGGCGGAAAGAAGGCGAGTTAGACCTTGGACGAGGCTGCTATAAAAAAAGGAGGTTCACTTAAGCTAGATTCCTGGCGGCTAGGCAAGTTGGTAAGCTTGCAGCTGATTGGTTGCACCGCTCTCTCGCAGACACTCATGTCGGACCACATCTTGCATGCTCGAGTGAGACATGGTTCTTTATTGTACGACATAGCTCACCTCATCTACGAGATAGCCAGTTTTGGTTAACACCATGTGACTCAGCAGTGACTGTAGAATCAAGATGTATTGTAAAACTCTACAAAACAAAAACAAAAAAAAATGGTATTACGATGAGTTGAACCGTGAAGATGTTGAAAACTGTTTGTAACATGTTTTACTTATGCTGGCCGTTTCAACAGTTGTTCATTTACTGCAGAAATATATTATCATGTGAGATGAGGTGTTAGGTGAGGGTTGCTGAGGCAGGAAGAAGTTGAGGCCGCGTCGTCAGCGTGAAGCAGTGTCGGGTGGCAGCAGTGTTGGTTCACAGTGGTGGCTGAAGATGCGGGTCACAACATGAAGGGGATTAACTGTGGTGCGAAAGAGGCAGGTAGGCAACGTTCACCATTCATCAAAAACGTGGGGGAAAAGGCTCTGCTATGACAGCTCCCAGAGTGACTGGCAGCAAGAAAAAAAATGGTTGTGTAGTACGTCTAATATTACGAACCTCGAGAAACAAAAATGCGAAAGGGGGGAACATGACCCCTCTAGATCTGTAAATCTTCTAATAGCTTATTTGTTTGATGTGATCAAAACGCTCCCCGCTGAAAATTGACAAATAAATATGAGGGCAAGCAAACAAACAAAGCAACATTGAACAGTTTATGTTAACTACATATTAAGAATTGAAATGTTGTAAAGTTCTCCTCTCTCAAGGAGGCTAGTGAGGATGCTTGTCAGCACCAGTAACAGCCTCAGGGATGACCTCACGGCCCGGCAGAGCAGTGGTTGTGGAGGCTCATCACAACACACTAGTGGCAGCCCCAAGGATGACCTCACACAGGGGGCAGGGGAGGGGGAGGGAGAGGGAAAGAAAGAGACAGACACGAGGGAAGAGTATAACAGACAAGGATACACTGGCAAACAAGGGACTAGAAAGGACAAGAAGATGAACACAAAGAGAGAGGGAGAGAGAAGGTGAAAGAACAGAGAAAACAAGGATAGAGATAGAAAGCGGAGACCGAAGAGGATAAAGAGATAAAGAGGGAGGGGAAGGAGGTAGAACAGACAACACAAGGACAGACAGACAACACAAGGGCAGACAGAGGACAAGGAGAGGCAGAGCATGGCTGACAGCATCCAGTGGCAGCAATGAGTGTCTGAGAGGTGGCGAGTGGTGGGCAGCGGGACAATAGGCGAGAAGTGACGAGATAATGTAAACAGTAAGTCAATAAACGACAACAAAACCCTGGAGAGGAAGAAGATAACCGATTCCAGGTGACAGTATCTATTGGTTACGATGGGTGGTGATTGGTGAGCAGCGAGGGGATGCGGTGAGAGGAGTCAGGAGCAGACACTTACACTAGAGCACAAGAGCGTACTATCATAGTTAGGAGGAGGAGGAGGAGGAGAAACAGGTCTTGAGTTAATTTAGTGACTAGAAAAGCGGAGGTGGAGGAATTTTTGCGCTGGTAGCAGGTGGTGGGGTGGTGATGGTGATGCGGGCGAGTTGAGGTGAGGTGCAGTGGAGAGAGGTAAAATTTGGTGAAGTGAAGGGAAGTTATGTGAAGTTAAGTGAAGTGATGCTGGGTGAGACATTCTAAAGCCCCGTTCACACTGTGCCGACTCTGGGCCAAGACAACCCAGCGACTTCTGCATTTGACAAGTCGTCTCCCACGCTCAAATATTTT
>NC_066515.1:11020970-11025970 GCF_024679095.1 Eriocheir sinensis | reverse complement strand
TCGCTTTGTTTATTGCTGATCGGAGCGCAGCTGTGCCTATTTCCATAGTTAACAGATGGGCCTGTGTTAGGCGTTGCAGATCAATCGTGTGGTGTGGCCTGGTTCTTGTTGGGTCCTGTTGGAGCCATGCCTTTAATTCCCGTTCATTAGCGTTGTCTTCAGGTCTTATTGTGAACACTGACTTCCAGGTTTCTCTGAACTACTGGGCAATACTCTCGTCATCCTGTATTTTGACTCCTCCCTTCTCTAGGTGGATGGGGCGTTGGTGTGTGTTGCCCTGCAAGCGATTTATTCCCTGCCATAAGGCTTTTGGGTCCTTGTATTTCTCAGCGAGGCCTTTTATTGTGTTTTCCCAGTGCCTGTTGTATGCTGTTTTGCACGTATCTTGTAGCGTTCGTTGGAGAACTCTAATTTGTTGATAAAGATCATGCGTCCAGCCGTGCCGCCCGGCGTATCGGAAGAAACGTAGCTGTGCGTCCGTAATATCTTGTTTGTGGGGGAGGTATGATAGTGTTTTGTGCCTTATGAGCGGTATTGCTTGTGCTTGGGCAGTTTTGACAGCGGTATACCAGGTGTTGACAGCATTTTCTATGTCATCTGTGTTTTTCCCTCTATATGCAGGTCAGGTAGTTCTGAGTTTATAATATTCTTATATTGCTCCCAATTCGCCTTTTTTGTGTTCATCCGCTGTGGACAGGGCACGACAACGGGAGTGGTTGAGATGGTGAATAGTATTGGGAGGTGGTCGCTGTTCGTTAGTGGCCCCTGGCTGGCGTGGGTGTTACGGTATGTTTCCCCGTTAGTTAGAATCACGTCAGGTGTGGTGAGGGCTGAGTAGCCTATATACACGTGAGGAAATTTGGACCTATGTGCTGGGCTTCGAAGGTGTTGATGATTTTCATAATCATTCGTCCTGTTGTATTTGTGTTAGAATGGCCAAGGCTGGTGTGGCGTGCGTTTAAGTCGCCTAGGAAGTACATGGGTTCAGGTATGCGTAGCAGTTTATAGAAGTCAGGAAACATGATGCAGCCCTCTCTTGGGGGGATGTAAGTAGTGGCAATATTAATGGGCCCGAGGGTAGTCATTAATTTAACAGAACGGGTGTCGGAGTAGTGGAAGTCGTCATATATTTGGTGCTGGGTTCCTGTTTTGATCGCTATTGCCACTCCAGCGTACTGTTCACCTGTTCTGTTCCGCTGATAACATGAATAACCCGGTATCTTTAGAGCCTGGGTGTTGGGGAGGCCATGGCTATTAATGTGGATTATATCTGGGTTCTCATGTGTGTACGTGTTCATAAGATTGATGCATCTGGTGTGCCAGTGGTGGACATTGTGCTGTAGTGTTTTTAGTTGATTGGTAGGTTGTGTGAATGACATGGTTGTGGGTATTAGGGGACATTTTATGTGCCTCCTTTTGCGTCGCTCCTCAGGCCGGAGCGAGTGCTTGCTCTATTGGCACCTCTATGTTGAGCCTGGTTTGGTGGGGATGGTTGTGTGGCCGAGGGGAGTGACCGCCAGGGTTGAGGGAGTGGGCGCGATGGGTGGGGTGGAAGGGTCGAGCCGCCGCACTCCTTCCTCAGTTGTGACCCTGGTATCTCTTCTCGAGGTGATTCAGCGTTTGTTTGGGTTGGGATGACAGCCTGGGCCGAGCCTACCGCTGGGTGTTGGGGGCGGGTGTGAATGGCCGTTGTTGATAGACTTGGGACTAGGGCCTGAAGAGTCTGAGCGACTTCAGCCAAGGCTGTGTCTGCTGATTTCGTGTTAGCTGGTGATGGGAGGCTATTATCAATGCTCAGTGTCCTTATCACATCCTGGTATGTGCCTGGCGTTCTTTGTTCTTGAGATAGGGCAATAGCCGTAAAAGCTGCACCCTTTAATTGGTTTTCTAATGAGCCGGGTTGTACGTAAGTCTGATTGTTGTTGGCTACATAATAATACAGATGATTAGGTTTCAGCTTGCTGGCATTTATCCTGGCACGTTTGACTTTCAGTGCCTTTTTTATTTTGGGGCATTTCATGGCCATGCATGAGTGCTGGCCTGAGCACACGACACCTTTCTGGTTCCCTGTGTCGCATTCCTGCCATGTGTGGTCTGTCTGTGCGCAGATTGAGCACACCTTGTAGTCATGTGGCTTTGTGTACTCTTTTGTTGTGTCCTTCAATCTGGTAGCATCTGAAGCACACGGTAAGTGGAATAAACTGTTCCACCTCCAGCTGGGCTGGCGTATGGCGGAGAGTTAGGACCTTCAGCCCTTGCCTGCATGCCCTGGCAGCCATGTCTTGTGTTCTGAACATGACTTTATACGTGTGGCCTTTCGGGAAGCGAATGACCTCCGTGACGGATGCCCAGCTCTGTATGCCTTCAATATCTTGTTTGATATGAACCACATTATGGTCAGCCAAGCCCTGTACATTCTTGATGATTATGCTCTTGCGGCATTTGACCTTTTTTATTTATTTATTTATTTATTTTTTTTTTTTTTTACATCTTCGCCTATGGCGCCGGTAGGCTTGTTTTGGAGGGGCCTGATGGTATGGCCCAGCCCGTTGTGGCGCAGGCCAGTGTTTATAGTGGCACCATCTTGCATTGGCTCATGCTGGCCTTCCGGAGCTCATCTTTAATCCTAGAATCTAGAGTCCGGGTTGATAGGTGGTCTTCTGGACAGCATGTGGGTAATTTTAAGCCACTCGGCGGCGACTGAAAAATTTCAGCTTGGTGGCACCGGGCGGAGACTGAACTCGCGTCGTCCCGAACACGGCGCCGTCACGCTATCCACTCAGCCACCGCCTCCCCCCTATGGGGAGGGGGGTATAGGGTGAAGCCCGCGTCGCCGAGGATTTTGGCTGTTGTGTCCAGAAATATGTGGTCATATGACTTGTCATCTGCTACGTACAATGAGAAGCCCCTATAACTCTCTTTTATGTCATGGTTGGATGTTCTGGTTGGCTAGGCATTCAAGGAGTTTTCTCTCTATTGCTGTGTTTTTTTTCTGCTCCATTATCGAGTTTATATTTCACCTTCACCCTGTGGAGGGTTGCCATGGTGGGACGTGCTGAACCTAACTAGGCATAGGTAGCCTCCTGCACAGTCCTAAGCCGGCGAGAAACAGGGCCGGATATAGTGTGCCCCCGATACTGTGAGTGAAGGTTTTGAAGACCATAGGGGCTGTTCACCTCACAGTACGGGTAGTAGTGGAAGCAATCAAGAGATTATAGTGCGCTGGGCAGTGTACTGGGTAAGGGTGTAATGTACGGGTGATTTTATTAGGTGGGTGCATCGGTTGGGCCGGGTGGGTGACGGGTGAGTGGCACTGGCCGGGCCTGGGCACCTCGGAGCGCGCCTGGGGCACACGTCCTCTCCCCGTGCTGCCGCAGGGCAGACCTCTTCCTTTTCAACTCTCCTCGCCTCCCCAATATTTCTTCGCCGTGTCTCGCCCTTTCGTCCTCGACACTTCACGTAAAAATAATGAAGGCGGCGAGGAAGTAACAGTTTTCAGGGGATTTTTGTGTCTTCGTCTTTCTACTCCTGCCTTCTTAGCTCGCTGATTTTCCGCGTTCCTTCCGCTTTTATCTATTTTTCTCTTTTCTTTTTGGAGGCTTGTGTTTCTCATGTTATTTTTTTCATTCGTTCGTTTATTAATATATGATTGTGTGTGTGTGTGTGTGTGTGTGTGTGTGTGTGTGTGTGTGTGTGTGTGTGTGTGTGTGTGTGTGTGTGTATTTCACCAAGGCCTGATCACAAGTTGGTCTCGCAAACTCCAGCAAGTACCCTCCCGATTAGAGCAACTGTCAGGCTCATTAGTCGATTTATGGGTACTGCCAGGTCTTCACACACCACACATCCCATTTCCCTTGCTCAAGGGGGACAGTAACCAATCCTAGTCAGCGAAAAAAAAACAGCCTGAGCGGGGTTCGAATCGCCACCTCTCAGGCCCCTGAAACCTGGCAGAACAGCTGTTTACCGATTGAGCTATAATAATAATAATAATAATAATAATAATAATAATAATAATAATAATAATAATTATAATAATAATAATAATCGGTTTATTAAGTGATTGCAGCTGTTAAGCTGAAAATATACATGTTAAAAATACAATGTTGAAATATAATATAAAAAAAACGGGAAAAGTACAATATGAAAGGGGTTTAGGGGGTCCGGGGTTTACATTATGGGAAAGTTGTGATGAAATAGAAGAGGGCGGGGGGGTGGGGGTAGGTGAAGTGGTGTAATGCAGTGCATTGGTGTGGTTGGCGGCGGTGTGGTCTTCCGGGTGGCAGGTCAGGTGTTAAGCCCCAGGTCAAAGCCAGGTCAAAAAGGGTCAAGTCGCAGCTGGTGGCGGGGGTGCAGGTAGAGGCGATATCGGCCGTCACTCAGCTTATGGGCTTAGCGTTGACCTGCTAGTCCATGCAGCCGTTGAGAGTAGATGGGAAGAGGCGGACCGAGCGGCATTAGGCGTGAGAACGTCAATCGTCTGCACTGCCTTGTATGTTGAGCAGCGTGCTGATTGTCCCACCCATGGCTCCACATGAGTGACGGGCCTGAACACTGCACTGCACCTGAACCGATTTCTCCCAGAAGCATGATGATCGGGCTGGTGTACCTGGGGCGTCGGCGTCACACGGGCCATGTCTACTTTTCAGTGTCTTCACGGCACCACAAACGCACTGCACTCAATGTCTGTCACCATGATTAAGCTTGATGTCACAAAAGTTTCTTACGATGTTGGGATTTTTGATGAAATGGGAGAGGGGGAAGTAGAGGAAGGGGAGACGCCAATAGGCTGGCCTATTGTTACCACCACCACCACCACCATCGCTAACGCCGCCACCAGCGCAGTTTCCCTCGAACGTAATTATCTCGGCGTAGCGATGTGTGTGAATTCTGAATGAAACATAAATGCCTTGATCGCCTTTGAAAGCTCCCCGATTACCCCGTCTGATCAAGAAACTTTGAATTGTGGTACAGGGAGGATTTGAGGGGAGGGCGTAAGGAAG
>NC_066515.1:10945970-11015970 GCF_024679095.1 Eriocheir sinensis | reverse complement strand
CAAGATCTCACTCTTCAGTACGGAATGGATCCATATTTAAAGGAACGGGTGGCAACCCAAAAAATTCTCGAGCATGCAATGAATGACAGCCGCAGCACGCTGCTGGTGGAGGCAAGAGGGAGGGGACAGGGGCGGAATCCACAAACATACTAACTACGAACTAACATAACTACGTACTATTGATTTAGCGACCGACGTTAGCGTCAGATTCACGAAGCCATCCTTGGATGGTAGTTAGAGGCGCGCTAAGTCAGCGAGGCCGGTGATTGGTTGATGACGTCATTGGCCTTGCAGCGAGTAGCAAGCACGTTTACAGAACCGTCAGCCAATCCTAGGGAGGCCCCTCCAGCTGCTGGTTCAAGAAACCCGTTCTCTTTTCCCATTTTTCTTCCTTTTAAGGCAACCTGTACTAAATCGTAATCTACGAATTCAATTAATTCATTGTTTGCTGCACATTTACGTTAAGGTAACTTTGCCGTTCGATGTCTTGTTACCTACGAACATGCTTAAGATGAAGAAAAAGAAGATACGGAGGAGATTGAGTCGTGGTGGCGACTTCAGTAAGCGACAATTACGGGTCTACTAGGAGATGGAGGAAGTCAGTCAAGCATCAAATCAGCAGAAAGAAGATGACGGCGTATAGCGGATTAAAGTCTACGGGGGTTGCAGGACCACGACGTCTGCGGGTACGGTGAGCCTACTTCGCTGCACAACCAGGTAAACGATTGACTGTTGATGAGTCATTAGAAGCATCTGGTGCATGTGTTGGTTGTGATTGGTGACACTAAATATATCACGTGTGTGTGTGATGGTGTGCACAGAGCACAGTGAAACACGCGTACGTCGTGCGTGACAGTGCACGCCTATAACTTTGCTCTCCTTAACGACCTAGAGCAGTTGGTTCAGCACCCAACACGTATTCCCGACCGTCTTGGAGACAGGCCCAACACTCTAGACCTCTTCCTTACCTCTAATCCTTCTGCTTACTCTGTCAAACTGTTCTCTCCGTTGGGCTCCTCCGATCATAACCTTATTTCTGTTTCCTGTCCTATCGCTCCTGTACATCCTCTGGACCCACCGAAGAGGCGATGCTTCAGGCATTTTGCTTCAGCTCGGTGGGACGACCTGAGGATGTACTTTTCCGATTTCCCGTGGAATGATTACTGCTTCCAGGAGAGAGACCCCTCTGTGTGTGCCCAGCGCATCTCAGAGGTGATTGTCTCTGGAATGGAGGCATACATTCCATGTTCTTTCTCTACTCCTCATGCTAAAAAGCCTTGGTTTAATCATGCTTGTTCTCGTGCTATTAAAGATAGAGAGGCAGCTCACAAAAGGTTCCAGAGCCATCGAACTCCCGCTAACTATGACCTTTACATTTCAGCCCGGAATCGTGCCAAATCTATTCTCCGACTTACCAAAACTTCTTTTATCAATAGAAAATGTCAACACCTTGCTTCTTCTAATTCTTCCCGTGACTTCTGGCATCTAGCCAAAAATATCTCCTCCAATTTCACTTCTTCCTCTTTCCCTCCTCTCCTTAACCCTGACGGCAACACTGCCGTCTCATCTGTCTCTAAGGCTGAACTCTTCGCTCAAACTTTCTGTAAGAACTCCACCTTGGACGATTCTGGGCATATTCCTCTTACTCATCCCCCCTCTGACTCCTTTATGCCTGTTATTAAGATTCTTCCAAATGATGTTTTATATGCCCTCTCTGGCCTCAACTCTCAGAAGGCTTATGGACCTGATGGAGTGCCTCCTATTGTCCTTAAAAACTGTGCTTCCGTGCTGACATCCTGCCTGGTCAAACTCTTTCGTCTCTGCCCATCAACATCTACCTTTCCTTCTTGCTGGAAGCATGCCTTTGTACAGCCTGTGCCTAAGAAGGGTGACCGTTCCAATCCCTCAGACTACCGCCCTATAGCTTTACTTTCCTGTCTATCTAAAGCTTTTGAATCAATCCTTAACCGGAAGATTCAAAAGCACCTTTCAACTTCTAACCTTCTATCTGATCGCCAGTATGGGTTCCGCAAGCGGCGTTCTACTGGCGATCTTCTTGCTCTCTTAACTGACTCTTGGTCATCCTCTCTTAGCCGTTTCGGTGAAACTTTCTCTGTTGCGCTAGACATATCGAAAGCCTTCGATGGAGTCTGGCACAAGTCTTTGCTTTCTAAACTGCCCTCTTTCGGATTCTATCACTCTCTCTGTTCCTTTATCTCCAGTTTCCTTTCCGGTCGTTCTATCTCTCCGGTGGTAGACGGTCACTGTTCTTCCCTAAACCTATCAACAGTGGTGTTCCACAGGGCTCTGTCCTATCACCCACTCTCTTCCTGTTATTCATCAATGATCTTCTTTCCATAACAAACTGTCCTGTCCACTCATACGCCGACGACTCCACTCTGCATTATTCAACTTCTTTCAATAGAAAACCCTCTCAACAGGAAGTACACGACTCCAGACTGGAGGCTGCAGAACGCTTAACCTCAGACCTTGCTATCATTTCCGATTGGGGCAGAAGGAACCTTGTGTCCTTCAATGCCTCAAAAACTCAATTTCTCCACCTATCAACTCTACACAATCTTCCAAACACCTATCCCCTATTCTTCGACAACACTCAGCTACCACCATCTCTAACACTAAACATCCTCGGTCTATCCTTAACTCAAAATCTCAACTTGAAACTTCACATCTCCTCTCTCGCTAAATCAGCTTCCTCGAGGTTGGGCGTTCTGTATCGTCTCCGCCAGTTCTTCTCCCCCGCGCAGTTGCTATCCATATACCTCCTCCGCCCTCTTATGGAGTATGCATCTCACCTGGGGGGGGGGCTCCACTCACACAGCTCTTCTGGACAGAGTGGAGTCTAAGGCTCTTCGTCTCATCAGCTCTCCTCCTCCTACTAATAGCCTTCTACCTCTATAATTCCGTCGCGATGTTGCCTCTCTTTCTATCTGCTATCGATATTTCCACGCTGACTGCTCTCCTGAACTTGCTAACAGCATGCCTTCCCCCTCCCGCGGCCCCGCTGCACACGACTTTCCACTCATGCTCATCCCCATACTGTCCAAACCCCTTATGTAAGAGTTAACCAGCATCTTCACTCTTTCATCCCTCACGCTGGTAAACACTCTGGAACAATCTTCCTTCATCTGTACTTCCTCCTGCCTACGACTTGAACTCTTTCAAGAAAAGGGTATCAGTACACCTCTTCTCCCGAAATTGACCTCTCTTTCGGCCACCTCTTTTGATGCACTCTGGCCACCCGGCAGGCCATGATGTAGTCCACCCTGCAGGTGAGGGGCACCAGTCGGGTCTCGTTCTGCATGACGCAGGCGCTGGTCCACCTCGGTGCTCCCAACATGGTCCTCATGGCGTTGTTCTGCACCACCTCCAGGCGCCGCTGCTGGTGCCGGGACAGACCTACGAGGACAGGTGCGCTGTAATCCACCAGGGAGCGCACCGCCCGCAGGTAGTACAGCCGGAGGACGGAGAAAGTGGCGCCTGCCCACGGCCACGTCATGGCCCACATGACGTTGAGCCGGGCCAACGTCCTTTCCCTTAGGTAGGTGACCTGTTGTGTGAAGGACAGCTGCTGGTCTACCCATACCCCGAGGTACTGGTAGGAGGACGTCCAGGCCAGCCCGACTCCCTGGACGCGCAGCTGTGCGGCAGGCGTGGTGTCCCTGATGGCCATGACTCGCGACTTCCCAGGGGAGATCTTGAGCCCCAGCTCCTTGCACTTTTCGGTGATGATATCAAGTGCCTCCTGCGCCCTGGCGGGCTTGTTGCCCCTCCCGGTGACGAGGAGGGCGAGGTCGTCGGCGTAGCTCAGAAGAGCGGTGCCCTCCCGGAAGGGCAGCGCCACCAGCTGCTCGATCAGGAGGTTGAACAAGCACGGGCTGAGTATGCCGCCCTGGGGGGTCCCGTTCTCGAAGCCCCTGCAGGAGGATTTCAAGCACTGAAACTTGCCCCTAGTGAAGCCAAACACGTTGGGGTGCGGGCTGCCCATGCGCCACTGGAAGCGAGACAGCACCATCCTTTCGGCGGTTTTCCCTGTGCAGCTCAGGAGGGAGATGGGCCGGAAGCCGTTTGGCTCCTTGGGCTTGGGTATGGGCTGAATGTCAGCGTCCTTCCAGGCGGGCGGCAGGCGGCCCGCCAGCCACGACGCGTTGAGCAAGGCCAGCAGCGCGGCGTCTCCGGCGGGCCCGGCGTGTGCCAGCATGGAGTAAGTCACGCCGTCCGCTCCCGCGGCCGTGTCTCTCCCTCTCATCGCCCTGGCCAGTTCCTGTGGTGTGAAGGGTTGATCCGTCACGTCAGCCACGTCACGCGCCTCCCTGACCGCCGCGTCGCGCTGCGGCCGTAGACGCTGCTGGAGTTGGCGGGTGTGGTGGGGGGGAGCTGGTTGCTGGAGCCCCTCATGGTGAAGGTGTCGACCAACCTTTCTGCCTCCTGGCGTGGGTGAGGATGGGCGGCTGGGCAGGGCTGCGCCGCACCTGTGGCCCTTCTGAGGCTTCTCCACACCTGACCCAGGGAGGTGTGCTGGTTAAAGGTGGCGCACCATTCCAGCCTTTTTGCCTCTTTGGCCTTTAAGGACACCTGTCGCGCACGCGCCACCACGTCCTGCAGGGGCCTCTGGTTGGTGGCGTCAGGGCGCTTCCTGTACAGCTTCCTGTGCACGTTGACGCGGTGGTTGTGTTCCCGCACCTCCTCGCTGTAGAACCACCAGTCGGGGCGTCGGCGGCGGCTCGAGGTGCTCCTGGGGATGGCCGCGTCTGCTGCGCTCTCTATGGCCGCCGTCAGGTCCCTCTCCTGCTGGTGTAGGTCTGCGGGCGGCTCGTAGGTGGACCACCATTCGTCGAGAGTGGCCTGAAACTTGCTCCAGTCGGCCCTCCTGACGTTCCACCGCGGGGGCGGGAGAGGGGGAATGGGTGGCGCCACAGCGAGGATGGTGATGGTGCCGTAGTGGTCGCTGGTGAGTGTGGGGTGCACCTGCCAGGTGGCGCCGGGCAACAGGTCACTCGACATCAGGGTGAGGTCAAGCCGCCCCCCGCGGATGTGGGTGGCCTCTCCGGTGTTGAGGAGGTGGATGTGAGGGACGTCCTCGAGGAGGACTGCCAGGTGGCGGCCCGTCGTGTTGGTGGGCGACACGGAGTGCAGCGTGGGGTGGTGGGCGTTATAGTCTCCTGCTACGAGGAGGCTTGAGTGAGAGGCGAGGGTGAAGAGCTCCCCTGCCTCCATCACGTGTCGCTGGCTCCTGCATAGGTTGTAGACAGTGAGCGAGAGGGCCCCCAGCTGGAGCTGTAACGCCAGGACCTCCACGCCGTCCCCGTAGTGCACCGGGTCGGCAATCCGGCGATGCGGCATGGAGCTCCGCACTAGTGTTGCGCACCCGCGCCCGCCTTCCTGGGTGGCCGGGAGCGCGTGGTAGGTGTAGCCTGCCATGCGCCACTCAAAGTCGGTCGGCGCGAGGGTCTCCTGTAGGAGGACTATGTCGAGCTCCTCCTCGAAGACAGCCTGCAGCACCTGGTGCCTCTTGGGTCGAAGGCCCTGCACGTTCCACTGGAGCACCTTCAGCCCGGGCGCCGCAGCTTGGGCCGTGGAGGGTTCGGCTTCAATGTGCTCCTCCATCTTGGTTCTGCACATCCGCTGGGTGGAGGGAGAGCTGTGTGGCCTCCCTCGGTGTTGGTGGTGGATGGGGAAGCTGGCTGTCACCCCGCGCAATGGCTGTGGTCACCTCGTCGCGGAGCAGGGCGTCCAGCTCCTCCTCGGTGGAGGGGTTGCTCTCCGGGCGGGCCAGCATCATCTTCACCACCTGCACCACACGCTCGAGGATGGTGTTGACTATGGCGCGGGTCTCCTCGCTGAGGCCCGTGCTGTCCCCTGAGGGTGCACGGCCATTCGAGTGTTGTGGCGGGGCAGTGGGTTGCGCTGCGGGCGGGGTGATGGGTTGCTTCGCTGCGGGCGGGGCGGTGGGTTGGGGCTCCCTGTGGTGTGCTCTCTGTCGTTGGCGGCGCCTGCCATTCCCTCTCCTCTGTGGTAGAAGCTGTTGGGAGGAGGGAAGGTGTGGCGGGGGATTAGCGGGAATAGCAGGGCTGGTGGTGAGGTTTCCTCCCCTCACTGCCGGCTGCTCGCCCTCCCTTAATGCGGCCTGACCTGAGGTGGCCTCTCCAGGTGCTGGGTCCCTGGGGTCTCTGGGGGGTAGTCGGGTGACCCACGCCGGTCGGGTTGGCAGTGGCGCGGGAACAAGCCGGTGGTTGCCATGGCGACGTGGGTGCCCGCGTGGTTCCTGTTGCAACTGCTGGGGTCCTCGTGCCTGCGTCCTCCTGCGTCTCTCGGGGCACTGAGCGTTCCACGCCTGGTGCTTTTTGCTGCAGTTTGGGCACTTGGCGGTGGTGGCCTCCTTGGCCTTGTGGCGCCCGATGCATTCCTCCGTCGGGTGGGCCTGGCTGCACACGCCACACCTGACGGGGTACTTGCATGTTGCCTTGAGGTGGCCGAAGCGGTGGCACTTGTAGCACCTCACCGGCTCTTCTTGGTCGGGGCGCAGGAAGTAGCGTCCCCAGCTGCCCAGGTCCAGCTTGGGCGGCGGTGGTCCCTCGTACACCAGTAGCACCTGCCTGGTGGGGATATTAAACCTGCCCACCCGTAGCCTCTTGGCGGAGACCACATGGGGGTGGGCCTCTATCGCCTCGAGGGGGAGGCTGACGGGGTAGCGCTCTAATACCACCCTGTGCCTCCTCTCGCTCGGGTCGAGGAGGTTCACCCTGTCGCCCTCCTCAGCGAGGTGGTGCAGGAGTGCCGCCGACTCGTCGTCCTTGGGGGTGAGGATGTACTCGCCGGCTAGCGTTAGCCTCCTCTCTATCTTGAGGCTGGGGTGCTCGCCCTCGAGGGCAGTCACAGCCTGGTAAGCACTGGCTGCATCTCGTAGGTTTCCCAGCTTAAATTTTGATCGGGCGCCGCGCCGGTTCCTGGACACCGTGATCCAGCCTTAGTCCTTCCCGTTGTCGTCCTCTCGCTGGTCCTCGCTACTGACGCTCTCGTCGATGACGAGTCTACCACTCTCGTCATCGTCACTAGGAGCCTCTTCGTCGAGAGAGAGCTCCCGGTCTGGGCTGCCGGGGGCCTTCCTGGGGGTCGAGTACCCTGCTGAGGGCGCCTGGGGGGAGTCGAACCGCATCCTCTTCGTCATGGTACGGTTGGCAGGGGGTTCCCCTTGGCGTGGGGCACAGGACGGCGGGAAGTGGAGAAGGGAAGGAAAGGCCCGGGGTCACTGGGGTGGTGGTAGAACACTGCGGGAGGAGGGAGACGTGTGGCCTGGGCCTCGGATGGCGGGAAGGGTAAGTAAGTAAGTAATGTTTATTGCCATAATATATACACATTGATATATACATATATATATATAATTATAATTCTGGCAACGAATCTAGCCTGTCAAGCCGAAGCTTCCCGACAGACTGTATATTTATTACATTGTACTATTATTATCTTTCTAAAGGTTGCAGATAGCTCCCAACCATAAACCTAAATACAAATATACAATAAATAACAACATTAACTATAATACCAGATGAAGTTATAATAGTTATATCTAAAATGTTAACTATAATAACAACTACAACAGCATCAACAATAATAATAATAATAACAATAATAATAATAATAATAATAATAACAATAATAATAATAATAATAATAATAATAATAATAACAATAATAAAAATAATATGGACAATAGTACTATGCAATTCACTGATTAGATTTAATAATGTAAATTTGTGTTCATGTTTCAGGAATAAATTATAATTTTAACCGTGATTGTTTTGGATTGCAAATAAGTGTGTTTTACTGACTTTTAAATAGAGAGAAATTATTACTATTAAGGAGATTTTTTATTTCTACTGGCAAAGAATTCCAAACTTGAGGTCCTGAGCATAAAATACTATTTCTGAAAAGAACTGTCCTGAACTGTGGAGAGATAAGATTTATATTGTTCCTGCGCGTATTATGCACTGTATTAATAACTTGAAAAGGATGAGTTCCATGCATCAGTGCGAGGTTTTATAAATAAATAATAGTAGAAAATAACAATGAATGTTTTAAAATTAAGAAATCTATGTGTGGAAAATACGTTATGTGTGGAATCAAACTTGTTCATGTAAAACATACACCTAAATATCTTATTTTGAGAAACCTGAAGATTTTTAAGAAAGGAAGGCCACGTACACGCCCACACAGATACACAATAAATGAGATGCGGGTAACAAAGTGTATAATAAATACTGATAAGTGCTTCTTGTGTAAGGCTATTTCTTATTCGATACAGTATGCCACATATCCTAGATAGTTTATTTGCAACAGAATTAATTTGGTATTTCCAATTGATATTTTGATCTATGACAACGCCCAAAACTTAGTATAAGAAACTCGTTCAAGTACTTTTCCTTCAAGTGTTATAGGTGGCATGTTAGTAGTGACTGATCGGTTTTGAAAGATAATGTATTTTGTTTTAGTGATATTTAACCTTAACTTATTATGTTTAAGCCACATATTAATTGAATTGAGCTCATTATTAATGTTTATATGCAAACTATTTATATTTTTATCATCTAATAGTAAATTAGTGTCGTCAGCATAAATGGTATACTTAAATTTATTACTAGCATTGACAATATCATTAATATAGATGAGAAAAAGTATAGGTCCTAGGATAGATCCTTGCGGTACACCCATTTTGATAGGCTTGAAAGAAGAATATTTAGAATTACAGTAAACAGCTTGAAATCGATTTGTTAAATAATTTTTGAATAATTCTAAAGGAACTCCCCGAATCCCAAAATTACTAAGTTTACTTAATAGAATTTTATGACATAGCGAATCGAAAGCCTTAGAAAGATCTAAAAAAATTCCAACTAAATAATGTTTCTTTTCCAGATATTTATACACATTATTGGTAAACTGAAATATGGCCGACTCAGTAGAGCGCCCTGGTCTAAAACCATGCTGACAATTCGAAAATAAATTATTTTTCTCAATGAAATTTACAAGACGAGTGCATATCACTTTTTCAAAGACTTTACTGAACACAGGAAGAACTGATATAGGTCTGTAGTTATTGACATCATCTCTATTATCTGACTTAAACAATGGAATAATTTTAGCTTTCTTAAGTTCGTCCGGTAAGACTCCTTTCTTTAATGTGAGGTTAACTATGTGTGTTAATGGCAAGGAAATTATGCTGGCAGTTTGTCTTACGACCAAGGGAGAAATTTCATCAAAACCAGATGATGTACCTTTTAATGTCTTAAGAAAGTTTTCAATTTCTATCTGTGTAGCTGGTGATAAGTATACCGAGTAATTAGGTGAGTTGTGTAAATATGTCATATATTCATCCCCTACTATATCATGATCTAGCCCCCCAGCCTTCAAAAAATGGTCATTAAATGTTTCAGAAATGTCAGTACAATGTGGCTTTAATTCAATAACTGTATGTTTAGCACCTGTGCATCTACCAAGAATAGTATTAATGGATCTCCAGTGTTGTTTTGGATTACCTTGGCTATTAAGTAACTGCTCTTGGTTATACTTCTTCTTGGCTAATTTTAAAAGTGACGTTAATTTATTTCTATATATTCTATAAGGCTCCTTAAACGTTAAAGGCCATTTATGAGCTAGTTTTTCAAGTCGATGTTTTTCTCTAATACTATTCTTAAGAGCTAGAGTAATGTGTGGACTACGTTCCTTTTTAAAACTAAATTTAATTTTTCTTTCCGGAAAACACTTATCAAAACATGTTTTAAATTTACTGTAAAATAAGTTGTAGGCCTCATTAGCACATATACAATTAAATGTGTCACTCCAATTAGTTTGTGAGAGACTATTACTAAATTTTTCAAGGTAGTCCTGATTAAATATTCTTTTAGTTACGTAAGTGGGAGAAGGATGACGATATTTATCACATTTAAATACAGAGATTACTGGGTAGTGGTCACTGATATCTGTCTTTAATATATAATTGGCAGTATTACTTTCAATCTGAGATGACCAAACATGATCAATTAACGTGGATGAAGTTGAAGTTACTCGAGTAGGCAAGGTAGTTAGAGGAAATAAAGAATAGCTGTACATTATATTAATTAAATCCTGCACATTGTCATTATTACATTGTAACAAATCTATGTTTAAGTCTCCAAACACAAAAACCTCCTTGTAATTTTTATCTTTAATTAGGGATAAGATTTCATTAAGTGAATTGTGAAAATTATTTATACTGCTTTGAGGTGGTCTGTAAATACAAAGAAATAAATAGGTATTAGCATTACATATTGCTTCGATTCCCAAACATTCCATAAAAGGTTCCAATTTAGAAAATTCATTGATCACAGAAGATTTGTACTTACTAGAAATATAAATGGCCACTCCCCCACCAAACCTGTTTCTGTTATTAGTGAACATTTCATATTCCGGTAGTCTGTACAGTGGAGAAATATCTACATCTAAGCGGGTTTCTGTTAATCCTATGACATCAAATTTAGTTTGGCACGAAAGGACAGTGTCTACAAAGTATTGGAAATTCGATGAGATGGATCTAATATTCAGTGTTAATAAATATAATTCACTATTATTAGTAGAAAAAGGAAAGCTATCCAGATAAATATATTCAGATTTAGAAAAATTTAAATTTCTTGCTCTTAAATAAAACTGAGTTACATCAAGATCGTTATTATAATTTCTATCTTCTACACTAAGTGGATGGAAAGCATGTAGGTCTTGATTTTGTGTATTATTGACATTAAAACAATGCAACAAATCTTCATTGTTAATAGAGGCAAAAGGGAAAATATAATCTATTGGTGGAGGCATATTATCGTTAGTAGTAGTAGTGGAAGTAGTAGTAGTAGTAGTAGTGGAAGTAGTAGTAGTAGTAGTAGTAGTAGTAGTAGTAGTAGTAGTAGTAATAGTAGTAGTAGTAGTAGTAATAGTAGTGGCAATAGTAGTAGTAGTAGTAGTAGTAGTAGTAGTAGTGGTGGTGGTATATTGAAGCGGTTATAGTGATAGTAGTAGTAGTAGTAGTAGTAGTAGTAGTAGTAGTAGAAATAGTAGTAGTAGTAGTAATAGTAGTAGTAATAGAAGGGGTTACTGTGGCGTCACTGCGGGAGGAGGGAGACACGTGGCCTGGGCCTCAGACGGCGGGAGGGGGAAGGGGGCACGGCGGCGTGGTGGGGACACAGCACTGCGGGAGGAGGGAGACACGTGGCCTGGGCCTCGGACGGCGGGAAGGGGAACGGGGCACGGCGGCGTGGTGGGGACACAGCACTGCGGGAGGAGGGAGACACGTGGCCTGGGCCTCGGACGGCGGGAAGGGGAAGGGGGCACGGCGGCGTGGTGGGGACACAGCACTGCGTGAGGAGGGAGACACGTGGCCTGGGCCTCGGACGGCGGGAAGGGGAAGGGGCACGGCGGCGTGGTGGGGACACAGCAGTGCGGGAGGAGGGAGACCCACATGGCCTAGGTCAAGGACGGCGGGGAGAGGGCACACGTGGTGGGGGCGGCGGACGAGTAGGGACGCCCCACCCTTAACACAAGGGACCGACGCGCCGTTGCTAAACGAGGTGTTGAACGGGGGAACCCGAGGAGGTCGAGGGCCGCCACACCCAGGGCGCTTCGATGCGCCGCCGGGCTGAACCTGTTGACCGAGCCCGTGGAGCGGAGCGGGAAACTGCGTCCGCTCTCTTCAGGGTCGCGCGCGAGTTGTTGTTGTTGTTAAAGATTTACCTCTAGTATCACTAGGGGAACGGGCTTAGCCTAATGGCGCCCCGTAGCAGGGTGCCGACAAACCGACTCTATCGGCGATCGAAATCTAGCCGACCGGGTCGGTCCGTCGACGAGGACTGGCGTGTCTCTGCGCGCGCGAGGTATTTGGTAGCAATATACATGGTCGAACACTTCAGATGAGAGTATGTACAAACATGGCAATATGCGTATATATTTACAATAGCGGTAGTTAGGTAGTATTATATATACAAGGTTGAATGTTATGTTAACTAGGATGTTTATGTATTGGTACTTATAGTGTAGTGACTGAATAACAGGAGAAGGTACTGCGTAATAGATGGGTGTAAAAAAAAAAATATTGTAGTATGTGCTGAAAGAAGAGAGAACGAAAAAGAGAATATGGTGTGTGTGTTATGGGTCACTACAGCATGTGTTTGTGTGTGTGTGTGTGTGTGTGTGTGTGTGTGTGTGTGTGTGTGTGTGTGTGTGTTTTAGATTCTTTTGTCTTTTCCTCTGTCTATGTGTGGGATTCTGAATGTATAGCCAACAGGATTTATGCTGCCTGCTTTTCCATGTTTCCATTTTTCCTCCTTTGTGCGCGTGATCATGTGCGTGCTTGCGTGCTTGTGTGTGTGCATGTTTGTGTGTGTGTGTGTGTGTGTGTGTGTGTGTGTGTGTGTGTGTGTGTGTCTAGACGGCGACAGTCTGGAATGTAAACACTTGATGAAAGGAAGGTAGTGGATGAGGAGGAGGAGGAGGAGGAATTGTGGTGGTGACGGTGAGGCAAGGGGTGGTGGTAGGGGAGGATATTCAGGGTGGTAGTGGTAAGACTTGAGATTGACGTGGTGATATAGTAAACATAGAAATCTGAATGAAGGTAACATAAGGTATATTGACCTATTACGAGGCTGCATGCGTTGTATTCGTCAGGAACTTGAGTGATCTGCAAACATTTTAAACCACTTGCTGCAGGTATATATGGAATTCATTCTAGTCACGATAAATTAGCGGACAATATGAGTTTTAAATGAGTCGATTGTTCGCGCTAACTACTCCTGCAGGGAGGTTATTCTAATGGGAGATGACTCGATTCAAGAGAGAGTAAAAAATATATCGCGTGTCGGTGTTACATCGTGTTGCTTCAATCGGTAGGAGGATTGCTGATAAGAGTGATGGAGGATAGATGGTGAAGGCGGTGGTGATGATCGATGGTGATGGTGGAATAGGTCAGTCAGTTCGAATGATGATGGGAGGGGTGGTGGTGATGGCGGTGGAGGAAGAGGCGGGTAAGGCAGGAGTCAGCGTGGAGGATGAAAGCGGGGGGGGGGGGAGGGGGGGGGGGTCGTGTCGTGTGTCAGAGTAATGGATGGCCCGGCCTGACCGCGCCTCTTCACGGCAGGAAGGCGCCGGGCTCGTCTTACCGCCCTTTGTTGGGGAGGATAAAGGTGTCTGTGTACAACTCCTGACGGCTGATGGCTGACTGACGGCGAATTGACTGTCTAACTGACTGATTAACTTTGTGGTTAACTGACTGACTGACTGATAACAATGAGCGTCTATTAAACTGAAACAGAGAGTCGGGGGATCAATGAAGATTGGTTGACTTAGTCCAATTATAATGACAACACTGCTTACGGTTGAGAGAACCATTCAGCGAAGGAATTAAACAAATGCCTGACTGATTCAATAAACAGATCAATAAGTAACTGATCCAAAAAATAAATGACTGACTGACTGAGTGGCTGAATGAGCGAGTGATTGACTGATTTAGGAATTTGTTGACTCGGAATGATTAAATTGGTGGCTGGTTGATTAGCCGACTGATTGATTTAATGACAGGTTGATTGGTTGACTAATTGACTTAATGAATGGTTGATTGGCTGACTGGTTGATTGGCTGACTGATTGATTGGCTGACTGGTTGATTGGCTGACTGGTTGATTGGCTGACTGGTTGATTGGCTGACTGATTGATTGGCTGACTGATTGATTTAATGACTGATTGATTGGCTGACTGATTGATTTAATGACTGGTTGATTGGCTGACTGATTGATTTAATGACTGGTTGATTGGCTGACTGGTTGATTGGCTGACTGGTTGATTGGCTGACTGATTGATTGGCTGACTGATTGATTTAATGACTGATTGATTGGCTGACTGATTGATTTAATGACTGATTGATTGGCTGACTGATTGATTTAATGACTGATTGATTGGCTGACTGATTGATTTAATGACTGATTGATTGGCTGACTGATTGATTTAATGACTGGTTGATTGGCTGACTGATTGATTTAATGACTGATTGATTGGCTGACTGATTGATTTAATGACTGATTGATTGGCTGACTGATTGATTTAATGACTGGTTGATTGGCTGACTCATTGATTTAATGACTGATTGATTGGCTGACTCATTGATTTAATGACTGATTGATTGTCTGACTGATTTATTGGATGACCGGTTGATTGACTGACGGACTAATTAGATGACTGTTTGATTGGCTGACTGAGTGATTGGATGACTGGTTGATTGCTTGGCTGGCGGTTTGGCTTGGTGGGTGTGAGGCTGGCTGGCTGGATCGCTGGATCGCTTGCTGACTAGAGTGATGCTTGTATGGATGAATGGACGAGTAGAGGGAGGGGCGGTTGGAGTGGTGGATAGATTGATGGCTAAATGGTTGACTTACTGATTGGATAACTGTATGAAGGGCTGACTGGGAAGGTTTAGGCACGATTGGACTTGTGAAATATTACACGATTGGCCCGGCATGTGGATTGTTGACCCAGTTACAAGCCAATGGATCTGCACACACACACACACACACACACACACACACACACACACACACACACACACACACAACAGGCGGCGGTTCGAGCCCCGCTCAGGCCGGATTATTTCCATTGACTAGGGGTAGTTACTGTACCCCCTTGAGAAAGGGGGATGGGGAGTGTGGTGTGTGAGGTCGTGCCAGTACCCAGTGATCGACGATAATGATCATGCACTTGCTCGTGTCGGGAGGGTACCTGTTGGCGAAAGCGATCGTGATCAGGTCGTGGTGAATCACACACACACACACACACACACGCACACACACACACACACACTGCGCCAAGCATACACCCTTGCACACACACACACACACACACACACACACACACACACACACACACACACACACACACGCACACACACGTATCCATATTTACCCTTCATGACTGTCTGAGTTTTAAAGGAATGAAGTATGAGGTCATGTCTCTTGTTTTTTTTCTTTTAAGTTTTGATGCCTTTGTTATATATATATATATATATATATATATATATATATATATATATATATATATATATATATATATATATATATATATATATATATATATATATATATATATATATTGTTAGGATATGATGAGTTATAATGTGTTAGAATGTAGAACAGGATTAAGTGAGCATACCTTAGTGAGTGAGAGAGAAGGAGAGGGAGAGAGAAAACAGGAAACCGTGTAGGGATATTTTAGGGCGCGGAGTTACCTTTCCTGTCAAATTCGAGACGCTGTGACCCCCCAGGTCAATTATGATTGTATACCTTGTGTGGATGGATTATTATAATATGAATGAATGGCTGGTGTTTTGTGAATGTGTTGGTTAAGGATTTAATGTGTGGAGATGGGTGTGGGTGAATGATGGCAGAAAGTGGATGTGTTGGAAGCCGAGGAGGTGGTCGTGGCGCGCCCTCTGGGTGTATAGATAGAGAGAATGGTGCCCAAGAAATTGCTGGTGATAGATTCTCGCTGGCCACGTGAGCAAAGACGACCTATCTGTACTTGTGTTTAAGTTGTAATTTTATCAAGTGGGATAGTTTTATGGAGTACTTAATCTTGAGTTATCTTATGGTTAAATTAAAATTGTTAATTATTATTGTGGTCTACCTTTTCCCGTGTTGTTTTCCCTTAAAAGTAACTAAGGCCGAGAACCTGGGATAAGGGAGTCAAGGGACCTTAACATTAATCGGGGGCCTGTCCGAGATCTTCTTCAGATATTGTTTCTTCCTTGCTCTGCCGTGAGGCGTGACGATACATGTGTTAGTCTGTGGTGGTGTGGAGACTGTCACACGCGGTGTTAAGATTAGTGGAAAGTGAAAGTGAAGCCCTCTTCACTGCGGTGAGGTCACCCAGGAGCGACGACGTGACTTGCTAGTGAGGAAAAGCGGGCTGAGGGAGACAATGATATTTTTGCTGGTGACTACGGAAGCTACCACGTGGCAGAATGGCGGAGTTTAACCTGAGTGAGTTCATTGAGGACCAGGCTGAGGGGCTTAATTAAGGGTTCAAGAACCTTTAGGAAGGCCGCGTGGGTTACGTTGGCAGAACACTATGGGGTGGATGTAGCAAGAAGTTCTACAAAGAAAGAATTGCGTCCTGCGGTAGTGGATTTCCTGAGGGAGGAAGGACACGTGCAAGGAGGAGGCGCTGCAGGTGGAAAGGTATGAGGAGGCTAGAGAGACGGAGCTAGAATTGAGGAAGCTAGAATTGGAGCTACAGTTCCGGGAGAAGGAAAGGGAGAGAGAGTATGAGGAAAGGCAGAGAGAGTATGAGGAAAGGCAGAGAGAGTATGAGGAAAGGCAGAGAGAGTATGAGGAAAGGCAGAGAGAGAAGGAGAGAGAGCATGAGAGGAAACGTGAGGAAAAGGTAGACCACATTAATAATTAACAATATTTATTTAACTACAAGATAACTCAAGTTTAATACTCCTTAAAACTATCCCACATAATAAAACTACAACCTACACACAAATACAGATAGGTCTTCCTTGTTCACGTGGCCAGACAAAATCTATTACCAGCAATCTCTTGGGCACAATTTTCTTTCTATACAAGTCAGCAAACCACACTACTTACTAAAGCTCACTCGCTAAATCTCTCTGACTCCACACACTCACCTTCACACACCCACAACTCACTTTTTATCTCTCCTCCTCGTCTTCACGCCCACGTGCTTATCACCCTCTTGGTCCTCCCCCGCCACCGTGGTCCTCCCGACCACAGCACGGCACCACAGCCTGCCGCAGAGAGAGAGAAACCTCTCCTGACCTGACCTTATATGCCCCACCCAGAGGGCGCGCCACGACCACCTCCGCTGCTTCCAACGCATCCACTTTCTGCCATCATTCACCCACATCCATCTCCACACATTAAATCCTTAACCAACACTTTCGCACAACATCAGCCATTCACTCATATTTTGATAATCCATTCACAAAAGGTATACAATCATAATTGACCTGGGCCCATATACATAAAACCTGTTACCACTAGCAAACAGCTGGTAAAACTAAACATATTCCTGGTAGCCTTAACATTTTTTTTCTGTTAAGCGCTCACAGATATTCACAAAGCTTGTTAAGGCCTTAACAGCACTGTTAGGGTAACAGCGGCAGGAAGAACTTTTACCTCATAGCAAACAGCTGTTAGCAGGATTGCTTATGTTCTAATTGTAACTCCTTCCTTATTTGTTGACCATTTTTCTTCATCCAAAAAGCATTTTAATCAGGAATGATAGGAGATTAAGGCTTGTGCGGATACATAAATGTGTTTGTTGGATTTACGAAGAAAATTATGATATAGTTCCTCGCGGATAGATACAATATGTTAGTGAATGCTAAAACATTTCCCGTTTTCTTCTGTAGCAGCGCGAGAGAAAGTTAAGGTTTTAGGAGACAAAAGAATACCTCAGATAAAAACGACGTGAAAGCATCTTTTGCAGCCAATAATTCCGCGGAAACTCATGACAGGACTCAGGTGGTGAACATATTTTTTTTTGTTTTTTTTATCAATATTGACATTGAAATCAACAGATTAATGCATATAAACACTTGAGATTGTCGAGAGTATAGTACAGTTGGCACCCCTGAGCCGAAATTTAACAAACAGCTGTTTGCTAGCCAACAGTTGCCAAGTTCCGCTTTCTGTTAGCGTCTTACTGCTAACCAGCAGAAATTGTTAAGGCTAACAGAAAAGGTTTATGTATACAGACCCTGGGGGTTTCACAGCGTCTCGAATTTGGGGGAAAGGTAGCTACGGTTTCCCGTTTTCTCTCTCCCTCTCCCTCTCTCTCACTCACTAAAGTATACTCACTTAATCCTGTTCTACATTCTAACACTTACATTCTAACTTTTCATATCGTACCAATATATATATATATATATATATATATATATATATATATATATATATATATATATATATATATATATATATATATATATATATATATATATATATATATATATATATATATATATATATATATATATATATATATATATATATATATATATATATAAAGGGTAGGCGGTGGCTGAGTGGTAGCGTGCTGGGCCCACATTCACCGCGTGAACGACGACGCGGGTTTCAATCCTCATGCTACCTCGGATTTTCCAGTCACCGCCGAGTGGCTTAAAACTACCCACATGCTGTCCTGAAGACCACCCATCAACCCGGACTCCAGAGGAAACCGTCCAAGTGAATCAAGAACGAGTTCCGGGGGACAGCATGATCCAAGAGAAGATGGCGCCACTATAAACACTTTCCTTCGCCATAACGGGGTGGGGCCGACTTCCAGCTAGGCCCCTCAAGAAAAGCCTACCGGTGCTAGAGGCGTACACGTAATATATATATATAGATATATATATATATATATATATATATATATATATATATATATATATATATATATATATGTATATATATATATATATTACAACAAAGGAGACGGCTCAAGGGCAACACAAAGTGTAAAAAAAAAGCCCGCTACTCACCGCTCCCATAACAGACAAAAGTAAAGAGTGGCCAAAAGGTAGGTCAATTTCGGGTGGAGAGGTGTCTTGATACACTCTTCTTGAAAGAGATCAAATCATAGGCAGGAGGAAATACAGACGAAGGAAGGCTGTGCCAGAGTTTACCAGTGTAAGGGATGAAATAGTGAAGATGCTGGTTAACTCTTGCATAAGGGGTTTGTACAGTATAGGGATGAGCTAGAGTGAAAAGTCGATTGCAGCGGGGCCGCGGGAGGGGGGTAGTTAGCAAGTTCAGAAGAGCAGTCACCGTGAAAATAAGGCACAACGTTATGTAGTGATGACTTTGTCTTTCTCTCCTCTTTTACACTACGAAGTAGTAAGATACGACACGACGTTATGAAGTGAGTACTTTGTCTTTCTCTCTCCTTTCCACTATGAAGTAGTAAGACACGGCACAACGTTATATAGTGAATACTTTGTCTTTCTCTCCTCTCTCACACTATGAAGTAGTATGATACGGCACAACGTTATGTAGTGAGGACTTTGTCTTTCTCTCCTCTTTCACACTACGAAATAGTAAGACACGGTACAACGTTATGTAGTAGGAATTCTGTCTTTTCTATTAACTGATTTGTGTGGAGTGTTGATGTTGATGACACTAGCTCTTCTCGAATACTAACCAAATCTCCTGTCCTGTCCTTTCCTCTCCTCTCTCTTTCTATCTCATATGTTTCTCCTCTCTCTTTTTTCCCCCCAGATGGTCGATGGACGATTATTCCCCGGTGGTTATGGGCGGTACATAGATGGGAGGATACACTCCTCCTTTGTGAAGAGATGGTTGGCTCGTTCCAACCTGACGCTGTGTCTCTACCTCTCCCGGAAATTCTCGGCGAGTGAGTATCGTCCACACCCGACGAAATGTCATCAAGTTGACCACACTCACCAACCACGTCTCTTCGGCTATCATCTACCCGTTCACTCGATGTTTCATCTGCTCTAACCTCCACCCCAACAATGTACGAGGAGTAATAAAACAAAGACCAGAATTGTGTTCGATCTCTTTATTTTTCCTCTTTAATGTCTAACAACTCGGGTGACCATCCGTGGTCCCTGAACTGTATTACATATAACACATCATCATCCTCAGGACTCCAAAACTTCACAGGCAGGTCGGAGAAGGTGATGAGTTCTTCGAAAAATTCTTGAGGTACAGCCTCGATGTTAGCAGGGATGCCTGTGGTGTGTATGCCACCCTTACCTCCGACGTCGATAGTGGGTGATTTTCCACCACAATTGTAGTCGATGATGGTGGGAAACTCTTTTTTTTGTCTTGGTTCTTCTCAGTCTTAGTCCTAGTCCTCAACTTCTCGTCTTAGTCCTAGTCCTCAACTTCTAAACTTCATTCTTACCAAACACTCTTCCAAAGTACAGGGCTTGGCGTCCAATCATACCATCATCGTAGACTGTAGGTTTGGGAATGACTCTTGGCATGTTTTCTTCACCACATCCCTCGGTCTCTCTCATCGAGTTCGGGAAGTTGACCAAAGCGGTGAAAGTCTGTACCGAACTCGCCTGGGATGTACACTCTGTAGTCTCCCGGTCGAAGGGGTCTATCCTTGTGGATGACACAAACCCCTGCATCGATGTAGGTTTCGTACGAGTTCTCTGGTACGACTTCCAGGTCTGAAAAATCAACGTCTCTATCATCCCCCTTCATGGTTTCGGCGATGGTCTTCTCGTCAAGGATGTGCACTAACTTGTCATCGCCAGTCAGGTGAATGGGCACGGGTTCTCTTCTGAGGAAGTTTATCGAAGCTAGGTTCAGTCCCTCTTGTGTCCGTAACGTCTTTGTGCGGCTAAGGTTGATGACGGTCGCTCCACCAATGAGTCCTCGCTCCTTCACCAGGTCCGGGTCAAACTCGTCCACGTTTCTGTTGTTGGAGATCACAATCCTCTTCTGACGATCGCAAAGAGATCGGCATACGGTTGTAGTCTGAACTTCCACATAGCTCCCTTTCTACTCTTCTCCTCGACGCGAATCCACTTCTTCTGGTTGGGTGGTATCTCGAAATCGTCGAGTGCCACGAGGTCCACGAACATGCTGTACAATCCCGGAAGGGGTAGACTCATCATGGCGGGTTTGGGCGGCTTGATGGGATTCCCACCATCGACTCGGGCGTGGTAGTCATCTTCAGCCATCTTTTGGTAGGGGAAAAAATGAAGGAGGTGTGAGTTGACGACCGATACACTTTCCCCTTCCAAAAAACCTTTTGCAACAAGTCACTTAAAAACTGCTGATAAGGCATACTACTCTTGACTATATATGCCGGGTCCTGAGTGTAATGCTAACATAACCTAATCTCATACTACTAACCAAACTCTCTCTCTCTTTATCCCTCATTTTTTTCCCCATTCCTCCTCTACACGCACGCACGAACCAATAACTAACTTGCTATATGATGGAAGACACACACGGACTCCTATTTGTGATCGCCGTGGCCATAGTCTGTTCTCTCTTGAGCTGTATCATAATTATGCCATGTGATCAACGTTATGGAGTTGAAGAGATTCGCTAACCCCCTACGACCACACCACCTAAACTCCATCTCAAAATTTTCGTCAGCGGCTGCCGCACACGAAGATGATGATGATGAGTTGTTATTCGTTGAAGCAACATCGATTCTGGTGAGAGCATTATCGTTCTCTACCGTGATGGGTCTAGTGTCCACTACGAGTGCATCCCCGTATAGGAAGCAGCGACACCCTCTGCAAGTGTACAGTGTGGTGACTTTTTCAACGAATTGGACATCCACCACCCACTATCTTGTGGGAGATCGATGTATGGTGTGGATGGAGGTGCTTTTCGTTTCAGTCCAAACTTGTTCCCAATTTCGGCAGTGTACATTTTGAATGCATCGTCTCCTCCATTTTCGTCGTCTTCACTCTGATGGCACAATTTACTTCTACAACCCACTAGTCCCGTCTTGTCGTATAGTCTAGCAATGAGTTCCTCTCGAATACTCTTTTTGGCTGACTGTATCATCTGGTTTCGGGCTAGTAGTGGGTCAGAGGCTTTGAGACTATCGTTAATTTTGATGGAACGGATTTTTAAGAATGCTGTTGGACAGTCGTCGTTGATGGTAGTCTGTTGTTGTTGTTGTTGTTGTTGTTCAGTCAGTATTCGAGATGGTTTGAGTACCGTATCCAGCATGACGTACTTGTCAAACTCACCCTCATTCCGTTTGGGTTTCACTGACCTCTGAAGGTAGATGGCTTGAGCGTCCTGACACAACGATGATCTCCTCAGTCGAGAAACTGGCAGGATTGCAATTTCAATATTATCAGCTGATGTCTGCCTTTTCGACAAGGGGTTGGTGGGTGTTGCAGTAACTCTTCCCTCGATAGTCTCTTTTTCTCCTGCCTCCTCTTCTTCCACAGCATCTTCATCGTTGTCCCTAGTGGTGGCCGCTGTTGGAGAAAGTATCTCCTTCAGAGATCCTCTATTTCTGAGATGGAGGTCTGTGTAGTATGTCCCTGAGCAATCAGTCTTGCAAACCATTCCCCCTCCCAACAAGAAGGTGCCAGTATTGTGTGCGACTTGGATGGCAGACTTCTATTTGGAGTTGAAGAGAGATTGTCCGAGCGAGATGGTTCTGGCCTGAAAGTAGCTGACAGTAAAGAGCTTGACTAGATCCTCGGAGTTTTTTGAAGAGTTCGTCCACTTCACTCCGTATGGACCTGTTACAGTTGTGACCGAGTTGCATGGTGTCGATTTATTTGTATGTCCCCACCAAAGTCTTCTTTTGCCTGAGGTTACTGAGAAACTTTGGCCTCTATCCTCAGTAGGCTTATGGACCTGATGGAGTACCTCCTATTGTCCTTAAAAACTGTGCTTCCGTGCTGACACCCTGCCTGGTCAAACTCTTTCGCCTCTGCCTGTCAACATCTACCTTTCCTTCCTGCTGGAAGTATGCCTTCATACAGCCTGTGCCTAAACAAGGCGGCCGCTCCAATCCCTTAAACTACCGTCTTATAGCTTTACTTTCTTGTCTATCTAAAGCTTTTGAATCAATCCTTAACCGGAAGATTCAAAAGCACCTTTCCACTTCTGACCTTCTATCTGATCGCCAGTATGGGTTCCGCAAGGGGCGTTCTACTGGTGATCTCCTAGCCTTCTTAACTGACTCTTGGTCATCCTCTCTTAGCCGTTTCGGTGAAACTTTTGCTATTGCGCTGGACATATCAAAAGCTTTTGATAGGGTCTGGCACAAATCTTTGCTTTCTAAACTACCCTCCTACGGTTTCTATCCTTCTCTCTGTACCTTTATCTCCAGTTTCCTTTCTGACCGTTCTATTTCTGCCGTGGTAGACGGTCACTGTTCTTCCCCTAAATCTATTAACAGTGGTGTCCCACAGGGTTCTGTCCTATCTCCCACTCTTTTTCTGTTGTTCATTGATGATCTTCTTTCCAAAACGAACTGTCCTATCCATTCCTACGCCTATGATTCCACTCTGCATTACTCAACTTCTTTTAATAGAAGACCCACCCTTCAGGAACTTAACGACTCAAGCCTGGAGGCAACAGAACGCTTAGCCTCAGACCTTACTATTATTTCCGATTGGGGCAAGAAGAACCTGATGTCCTTCAACGCCTCAAAAACACAGTTTCTCCACCTATCCACTCGACACAATCTTCCAAACAACTATCCCCTATTCTTTGACAACACCCAGCTACCACCATCTCTAACACTAAACATCCTCGGTCTATCCTTAACTCAAAGTCTCAACTTGAAACTTCATATATCATCTCTTACTAAATCAGCTTCCTCGAGGCTGGGCGTTCTGTACCGTCTCCGCCAGTTCTTCTCCCCTGCACAGTTGCTGTCCATATACAGGGGCCTTGTCCGCCCTCGTATGGAGTATGCATCTCATGTGTGGGGGGGCTCCACTCCCACAGCTCTTCTGGACAGAGTGGAGTCTAAGGCTCTTCGTCTCATCAGCTCTCCTCCTCATACTGATAGTCTTCTACCTCTTAAATTCCGCCGCAATGTTGCCTCTCTTTCTATCTTCTATCGATATTTCCACGCTGACTGCTCTTCTGAACTTGCTAACTGCATGCCTCCCCCCCTCCCGCGGCCCCGCTGCACTCGACTTTCTACTCATGCTCATCCCTATACTGTCCAAATCCCTTATGCAAGAGTTAACCAGCATCTTCACTCTTTCATCCCTCACGCTGGTAAACTTTGGAACAATCTTCCTTCATCTGCATTTCCTCTTGCCTACGACTTGAACTCTTTCAAGAGGAGGGTATCAGGACACCTCTCCTCTCGTATTTGATCTTCCTTTCGGCCACCTCTTTTGTTTCTTTTTTAGGAGCAGCGAGTAGCGGGCTTTTTTTTATTATTGTTTTCTTTTTTTTGTGTGCCCTTGAGCTGCCTCCTTTATTGTAAAAGAAAAAAAAAAAGGGGGGGGGTGGCTTCACTCACATAGTTCTCTTGGACAGAGTGGAGTTTAAGGCTCTCCGTCTCATCAGCTCTCCTCCTCTTACTGATAGTCTTCTACCTCTTAAATTTCGCCGCCATGTTGCCTCTCTTTCTATCTTCTATCGATATTTTCATGCTGACTGCTCTTCTGAACTTGCTAACTGCATTCCTCCCCCCTCCCGCGGCCTCGCCACACACGACTTTCTACTCAAGCTCATCCCTTTACTGTCCAAATCCCTTACGCAAGAGTTAACCAGCATCTTCACTCTTTCATCCCTCACGCTGGTAAACTCTGAAACAATCTTCCTTCATCTGTATTTCCTCCTGCCTACGACTTGAACTCTTTCAAGAGGAGGGTATCAGGACACCTCTCCTCCCGAAATTGATCTATCTTTCGGCCACTCCTCTAACTCTTTTTAGGAGCAGTGAGTAGCGGGCTTTTTTTTTAACAATTGTTATCTGTTTTATGCCCTTGAACTGACTCCGCTGCAGTAAAAAAGAAAAAGAAAGTCGTTCGTTGTGAATAACATGCTACTGTCGGACGAGTCCATGAGACAGTCCCTGAAGCCTTCTCCATTCTTGGACATTTTGCTGGAAATGGCCGATGCGGCTGCATTGTAGTTTTCGAACCCTCCCTTCTCCGAGGGCGGCACACACTGTTCGTTCTTGTCGAACAGACATTTGGTAAGTACATGAGAGTTGGGATCTTTCAGGTTGACGGGTCTAGTGTCGGAGGTGGAGTATAGCCCGGCCAGAGCAAAGGCGGAGACTTTTCATCTTTAGTGAGACAACCAAATGTTGCGAGTCTTTTGATCGGAATGAAAGTGGTAGGGTTGAGTGTAATAAAGATCACATCACAATCTTCCGAAAGTGGCGAATTGTAAGCCATCCTTTTCGGTGGATAAGAATTGGGGTTCCAACACGCCAAAAAACGCAAGTTCAGTTAAAATGATTCACATGGGCAACATGTTTTCCTCGTATTTTCAGTGAAAAATCGACTGTCGTAATTTTTCGACGAAGATTGTACATCATTGGTGGGTTGGTTTCTCCGCATTCAACTTCGTTTTCATTTTCACTGTCGTCACTACTATTATTGGCCTCTTCATCGCAATTCTCTTCATCTTCATCATCGTTCGTAGAACCCACCTCCACTTCATCGTTGTCTTCTGTGGGTTGACTGCCTCCTCTGCTGCTGCTGCTGCTGCTGCTGTTGTTATGATCCTTTCGTCTCTTCTTCTGTTTCTTCTTCTTTCGCTCCTCGTTCCTGTGTCGCTTGTTGGATATGTACTGAGACGTTCAGGATCCCCGTTCCTATCAGTATGTTTAATAGTAGAGTATGTTGCCTGTATAAACTCCGATAGTTGGTGATACCATCAATGTGCCTGTTCCTCATGATCGACTGTCTGTGGACTCTGAGGACACTCTCTGCGTCGATATTGAATAAGCTAAGCATGATACTCCCATCCTTGAGTCGTTTGGGTGCCTGTACTACTTTGAGAAAGTGTCACACGTCAGTACTACCTAGCGAGAGACTGTCGATGAACCTCTGCTTGTGTATGGCTCAGAGACTTGCATCGTCGTCATCGTCGGCATCATCTTCCACACTTCCATCTGAATGGAAGACTTTTGAGGGGGGAGATGTCACATCGGTAGTAGTATCTTCGGTTTCACTGCACCCTCTCTTCCTCTTGTTGTTACTCTCATCATCTTCCTCGTCCATATTTCTGATGGCAGAAATGTCATCGGGGTCCACTAGCATTTCCAAGTCCTTCTTCCGAGGAGCGTTAGCAAGTGCCTCCTGCTGAATCTTAAAGTTTCTGAAGACATCGCCGGGAGTGAGAAACCCGAGACTCGGATCAATCTGTCTCCGGCGATCGTCGACGGTGTACTGATTTTTGTCTCGGTCGTAGTGTGTGTTCGAAATGGCGTCTGTGTAACTCGTGTTGAAAAAGTTGGCCACTTGCTTACCCTCATCCTTCGGGTTGTCTGGGTTCTTGAAATCACCACAGTTCCCTAGAGCGTCAGATATGTAACAGTACAAGGCATTCAGTATCTCAACTTGCTCGTCGTCATCGTTGTGTGTCTTCTTCGAGTCTGATACAGCATCATGTTCTTCAGTCACTAGGTCGTCTCCGCCACCACCACCACCCATGATGGGCTATGGGAAAGCCGAGAAGTGGCCGAGAAACGGCAATATTACACTGCATTTTGAGACTAAGAAAAGAGCATGGAACGTATATCAGAGTGCTCCTCTCATAACCATAAAGCCGTTAAAAATATTTACTTATACTCAATCTCCATTCTTTTTGGGTGGTGTTTGTTACAAAATAAACAGTCTAATTCAGACTGCCATGACCTTACAGCACCACCTATGACAAATAAGCCCACCTCAAGATCAATCACCCACCACAATGACACAGTTCATGCATGGTGGGTTGGTCTATGCCGCCACCGCCTACAATAAGCTCGAATTAGGCGTTCTGAGCCGAGCCCAAAACTGGGTCCGCCGTTTCAGCGGACCGACTCGCGGGAGCCCAGGAATGGGTCCAACGACGCTGCCGGGTTAAGTAGAGATTTTGTTGCATGTCTCTTTGATGATGATGGTGAGGAGAAGGAGGACACCACTCTGTTGAGGAGCACATTATCATTCTCAGTTTCACTTGAGTGGCAGCAGCAGTCGTTGAGTAGTGTGATTTTCTTGATGCTACCGTTTCCCTTCTGCACGAAAAGTACCCAAACGATTTGAGTTCGTCCATACTCCTAAACCTGAATGTGTCCCTGTTCGGATATAGGGGGTTTGATTGATTGATTTAAATTAGGCGCCGCAACAGTCAGGGTCATATGGCGCCGCATTCAATGAGTTAAAAACTAAAAAAAGTAAAAAAGAAATAAACTAAAAGGGCTAAAAAAGGAACCTAAAAAAGTAAACTAAGAGCAAAGCCAAACAAAACGAGACGAAACAAATCACACAGAAAACGGTCATAACTCATGGAGAAGGCCAGCCTTTTCCATAAAGAGAAGTACCTCATGTCCCGGGGAAAGGCATCTCCCTCCCAGCATCAGCGAGAGACGGAGAGATCCGTCTTCTCCCCGACACTACGACAGGTATCGCACTCGCAGGTCCCCCAAACTGGGGCACTCGACCAGCAAGTGCCGCACGGTCTGGGGAACCAAGCAGTCATCACAATAAGGCTGCACTCACCGGGACATGAGGTAACCATGTGTTAGACGCGTATGACCCGTCCGAAGACGGAAGTCGCACCCCGAGCATTCCACCTCTCCTGCCAACTGGCAAGAATAGCCTTGCGAATCTCTGGAAACATATATGTACATGGGACAGCACTAGGAGGGGCAGCTCTAGCTGCTGCCTCCCTTGCAAGTCCATCAGCTCGTTCGTTCCCGTGTACGCCAACGTGTCCTGGAACCCAACAAAACCCAACGTGATATCCCCTGTTGCTGAGCAAATACAGAAACTCGAGAGCAGATAAAACTAGGGGATTAACAGAGGGAGTAAAGGAGCCCAGCGCAGAAAGAGCGCTACGAGAATCACTAAAAAACATAAAAGAGTCCACAGGAAGCGTAAAAATAATCTGTAAAGAGAGGACTATTGCAGACAGCTCTGCAGTAAATACAGAAGCAACAGAAGAAAGACTACCTCCCCGACAGAAGGAGGGGAACACAATACCAAAGCCAACTCCAGCATCCAATTTAGAGCCATCAGTAAAGACAGGGATGGAGTCCGAGTGTTCAGTGAAATGCTCTAAAAATAAGGCTCGGGACGCATATGGCGGTAAATTCCTCTTACTATCTATAGTGGAAGAACACACGGATACACCGGGCAACTGCCAGTATCCAACCCTAGGTACTCGATTAGGGCAGATAAGAATGGGAGGGAAAGACAACGGTGTCATGGCAGACGCTACCCGAAACCCAAAAGGTTTAGGGAGACTAGGTCGCTCATCATATGCAGGCGAACGGGAATCCCGCAGAATTAATACACAAGGAACTGATTCTGGAAGGCGTTGGACGCGGAACCAACAACGGAATAGAGAGGACTGGCGTCTCAAATCCAGAGGCAGGACGCCAGCATCCACGAGGAGGCTTGGTATCGGTGAAGACCGGAATGCACCAGTAGCCAAGCGGACCCCGGCGTGATGTACTGGGTCCAACACGCGTGGGTGAGCTTCCTTGGCGGAGGAGTATACCTCGCAGCCATATTCCAACTTGGAAAGGATGAGTGTTCTGTGGAGGAGTAGCGTGTCCCTGTCTGCACCCCAAGAGGTATGAGCTAAAACACGAAGGAGGGACAGGGCTTTCTGACAAGCCGCCTTAACGTAACGTAAATGAGGCACCCAGGTTAGGCGGCTATCAAATAAAAGACCGAGGTAACGAGTCGTCTCTACACAGGACAGTCGCCTATTACCAAGATATAAGTCAGGGTCCGGATGAACGCCTCGAAGACGACAGAAATGCATAGGTACTGTCTTTGAGGACGAAAATCGAAAGCCGCGCGTATTTGCCCAATTGGCGTCTCTGTTAATAGTCAATTGCAGTCACCGGTACGTCAAATGAAATTGTAAAGATCCAATAAAAATGTAAAACCACAGTCAGGCATGTGGCGTAAGAAAGCATAAGGGATGTCGTCTGGACCTGGCGAGGAATCATGACACTGGAACAAAGCCGTCTTCAACTCGGAGAGAGAAAATGGGATATTATAAGATTCCCCTCCGGTGGAAGCGAAGTTAACGCCGAGTGATTCCAAATCCCGGCGATGACGAGCCCCTGGTGCAGTAGGATCTTTCCTAGAGACACTGGCAAAGTGCTTGGCGAGTAGGTCAGCAACAGTCTTAGGGTCCGCCACCGTTTCCCCTGCATGCGATAACACTGGAGGGGAAGGGGGGGGAAACTTCCCAGAGATCTTACGAACTCTGTTAAAGACTTCTGTGAGTGTAGTTCGGTAGTGATGGAAGAGAGATAAGCCTTCCAAGAAATTCGTTGAGCCTCCTTGAAAGTGCGTCGTGCTCGAGCACGCGCTCGCCGAAAAGCATCCAAACACTGGGGGTCCCCACGGTGACGACGAAGTCGAAAGAATGCAGCACGCTTCTCTTGCAAAGCAGTAGTGGAAGCGGCGTTCCACCAGGGAACAGGACGTTTAGGGAACTGGCCAGACGTCCTGGGGACGGATTAAAGGGCTGCAGAATGTAGGGCATCAGTGAAATAGGATGCAGCCTCGTCAGAAGTTCCAAAGTCAGCCAACGGACAAAGAGAGGAGCGAAGTTCCGTAAATCGCTGCAAGTCTGCTTTATCTAGACGCCAGCGAAAAAGGCGTGACTGTGGTACAGATTCAATGCATTCCAATAAAATTGGAAAGTGGTCACTGCCATACAAGTCCGGTAAGACCCACCAACGAAAATCAGGAAGAGAATTAGAAGTGCAAAGTGAAAGATCTATAGAGGTAAAAGTACCAGTCTGGCTATGAAAATGTGTCACCTCCCCAGAGTTTAAAATTTCTAATCCCTGATCCTCAATAAAAGAAGCAACTAAAAGTCCGCGTGGATTGGTGGTACCATCATCCCACAGCGGATGGCGACCGTTTAAATCCACTAATAAAAGTAAAGGCGAGGAAAGTTCCTGTACCAGGTCGTCAAGATCGTGTCTGTCAACGGGAACACCAGGAGGAAGATAAAGGTTACATAATGTATAAAATTTGCCCAAATAAACCTTAACAGCAACAGACTGCAACGTTGAGTGAAGCTGTAATGGGACATAAGGGATATCACAGCGAACGAATATGGCGGTGCCACCATGGTGCCCCTGTCCAGGATTAGGGGTACTGTAAACGGCACGATACCCAGGAGGACTAGAGTGAGTGTAGTCTCCGAGTATTGTCTCCTGTAAACAGAGACAAGCAGGAGAAAACCGAGATATCAATGCTCGGAGTTCCTCCCACGAGGCTCGTAGGCCTCTACAATTCCACTAGAGGAGTAGGAAGATCTCTATTTTCGAGTGCGCTCTAGGCGAGCCCCTGAAAGAGACTGCCTTTTACCCACCTGATTCGGTACGGTAATACGACGAGAAGAGGAGACTGGGACCCGAGAGAAGCCGGGTCGAGGGACCTCGAGCTTTCTCCCAACAAAGAAACCTGTGCCCCCTCCGGACGCCGCACTACTAGAGCCAGACCGCACACCACTCCCCGAAGCTACATGCTCGCGGGGAGGATTCCCAACACTATATCCAAGGGATTCCTCAATTTCCATATCCCGATCAGGAAAACCACTAGAAGCAACAGGAACTGGAACAGAGGGGGTCTCGGCAGGCTCAGTATGAGCCTCCGCATCTTCCTCCATAGGCCTATCCTGAGATACCCCATAACCATGTATACCTACAGTAATCTTAGTTGGCGGAACAAATTCAACTGAATCTGTAGAACCGCGATGCCGCTTCTTCATACCTCTGGCGGACTTCGGCGAAGCAATGTGAGGTGCATGTTCATCAACTTGCATCACCTGGGACGAGGCCGGAGAAGCCCCATCAGAACCTGGAGGTGACTCGACAGAATCACAGGACAAAAGGGAAAATCTATTATGGGACGTAATAACAGTAGCTTCAAAGGGCCGGGAGGAAACCGTAGAGGACACCTGAGCAGCGGGCTGGGCAGAAGAGCGAGTGCCTAGCGATGAGGTGTACGTCTTTGCTCCAGTACCGGCCTTCTGGTGGTAGAGGAGTTCACGGCGCGTACTACCAAGGCTGATAAAATGACTATTTGCAAGTTGCAAAATATCCTGTTCCAGGCGATATCGTGGGCACTGTCTGGAAGACAACTGGTGAGCATCCTGGCAATAGAAGCAATAAGCAGCTGACTCACATTCCGCCGTGGAGTGTGAGCCTAATGCAGAACAATTACCACACCGAGAAGGCTCAGTGCAGTATTTCTTACCATAACCATACCCGTAACATGAAAAACACTGTAGAGGGCGGTCAACAAAAGGTTTTACCCGAAGATGGAGAGGGCCAATACTGACACGGTTAGGGAGGGTAGAACCAAAAAAGGTGAGAAGTATCATGTCAGCTGAACCCTTCATCTTGGACACCTTATGAACAGAACTAGGGCACATCCCAAGTATTTCCTCCTCAGAGAACTCATAGAGGTCATGATTATATATACTGCCTTTACTATAATTGATGGTATGGTGTGCTTTGACCGTTTCAAACATGTTGTCAGCAGGGCATGGTAGATGTTGCAGCATTTTAGCTTGAATAATATCTTTAGCCCTGACTAACACTCCCTTCCCATACTTTTTCAGATTCCCCTCAGGGATCGTGCCAATTTCTTTGGCGAGGTACCTAGCAGCATGAATGAAGTTGCCACGCCCATTCCTATAGTATGCAACAAACCAACGAGGGGGAGGGACCTGGCTGTCCCTGGGAGTTGGCTCTAACAAAGCGTCTTCGAAGAGGTTCGGGACATAGTCCATGTCACTGTCAGAAATATTGGAAGAGCGGAGAAGTTTCGCTTGAAATCCAGCACCTGCGATAGGCAGAGTCGCAACAGCATCACACGCCGACTGGGCTTCAGCGCTGGAAGCAAAGGTCACATAGCATCTGTTTGACTTGAAGTCTCCATCATAAATGAGACGGATACGAATGACTGTGCCAAATGGCTTGAGTAAGGAGTGCAAGGCACGGTAGGAAAGCGATGGATCGATATTCACCATCTGAAGTGCGTCCAGCTTGGAAGAGGGACGCACATCAGAGTTACCCCCAGAATGGGAGGCAGCCTTGTCAGACACACGTGGACTTTTGTGTCGCACGGACTTGTTTAGGTCAGCCCCTTTAGGAGGTAGGGACTTTCCAGCGGCACCACCAGGAACGGTGAAAGGCTCCAAGGTGGCGACGAGAGAGGGCCGTGTAGGGGTAATCGGGGACAGGCGGACGTCAGGGAGAGGGGCAGGCCGAGGCAAGGGAAACTTACCCATACACAGGGGAGGTGTTTCACTCCCCCACACCCCCACCCACCACGGAGCCCAACAAGGGGAGGCTGAATGTTGGGGCCAAACCGCACCCAACAGCCCCAGGAGTAATGGGGAAGTATACGCATCCACTGCCAGGTGTTTAACGGCGGCCGTGGGACCGTTGCGACCGCCCACCCGGCAATGACCATTTGACCCTAGCCATCGCATGACCAGCCGATTGATTCAGTGGGGCCACACTGAACCACCCGTCTTACCCCAAACCTCCTACCTAAGGAGCGTGTTGCCCACCGAGGGGAACTACACCCTGCCCCGCGGTGGACTCAACCCCCAGATGAAAGGGCACGGGGCGTATACGGGACACCACGCACGGCAAACACGTGGGGAGACAGTAGCCCTGCCCTGGGTGGTAAAAGGGCAGGGCGGGAGAAGGCAACATCACCAGTAGGCCTCCTCTACCGGTGATGAGGGGGGAGCACTTGGTCCACGAGGCCAACGGACATCGAGCCCTATCGAGGTGGGTAAGCCACCACGGTAGGTGGTGCCGCCGACCTCGCTTCAAGCCCCGTCACCACGACAAGGTGACTCCCCTTCGACGGGGGGATACCGGGGGGTGAAGGTATCAACCCAACACTTAAAGTTGGGATCTTCGCTAGTCACAATTTTGTTATTCTCGTTCCGGAGTTTGGCACACCTCAAGAGTATGTTCGTCGTTGACCAACTTGGACATTACTCGATCGTGTCTGGCCAACTAGACTCGGTCTTTGTCTTTCTGACTAACTTCCAAACGTCGGCTCTGATTGCACTCTCAACCTCCTCGTAATTCTTTTCGTACATGAACTGTCTCCACTTGTTCTCGTACATGTTATGCGTTGGGTTGAATCTGTTGAGTCCCTCGAGTGTGTTTTCTCTTCTGGCTAGTACGTAGGTTGTAGTGAGTTGGTGTGTGTTGGGAGTAGATGATGAAGATGAAGAAGTCATGGCACCCGTGAATGATGAGATGGTTTGTGTGTTGGGTTTGAATAGAGGTACGATCGGGTTGAACATCACAAACTTTGTGTGTTTGTTCAATTTCCTTAGTGCCTTTAGTATGTAATCAGTGTTGATGGAATAATGTTCCCCGAATAGAGGGGGTAGCGACAAGTCCTTCCTTATTTCCTCGTCTTGTGGGTTGAGGCGTTTTGGTGGTGTAGTTGTGTTGGGAGGAATCTATTTGGGTGTATCGATGGTCTTACTGGCGCTCACCATTTTGGGTGCTGTTGGTCCCTTTCCACCTTGCCCAAACTTTTGACCATACAACTCGATCTTCCTGAGCAACCCGTTCGGGGTGTCACTATCATCTTTAGATTTTCCCTTGATGTAGTCGTTGTTGCGTTTGCCAGTTACTACATCAACCTTTTCTGCATTTTCCTCTACCTCTTCGGCCATGGTAGTGGTGCCTGCACCACCACCACCCCTACCGAGTAGAAAGTTGATACCCAAAAACCACTCCAAGTCTGGTAGGTTGTATGTTTTTTTTCTGAGGTCGTGTAGTTGTTCTGCGGAAAGTACCGTATTGTCGGGTCCGTCCGTTCTGAGATGGATAAAGTTGTAGAAGAGAGCATACATCATCTCGTAGACCACCAACCAATCCTGTTGTCTCTGAGTCCCCAGAACGACGGCCTTACCCCCATCAAATATGAGCAGAGTGATTCTACGGAACATGGCTTGATTCTTGTTGGTGTCGTAGAAGCTCTTGAGTGAGTGTTCTCCGAGCGAAAACTTGGGTACCAAAACTCGGAGGAAGAGTCCCGGGAAGGTGACAGAGTTGTGGATGTAAGGGATCTAGTGTTGGCGAAGGAAAGTCTTGAAACTCTTGAAATTGATTTTGAATAAAGAGAAACTGGCGACGATGTTGACCGTGTTGACTCCCAACAATCTAATGTATCTATCATAACTATACGTGCATAATCGTATAGGTATGATAGGTTGTACATATTGTATATAATAATGGTAAGAAGGGAATTGGCAATAGTGTTTAGTCAAGTACCATAAGTTATTAAAGGGTGAAACGGGTTCGACGCAGTGGGTTATGCGTGTTAGTAAAAGTTGAGAAGGGAGGCGCCCGATACCCACACGGTTTTAGTTATCCACTGACCACCATAAGTGATAAACACACCGCTCTCGCTGCTCGCGTCACCACACCATCCACACCCCGTCTTCATCATACTATACACCAGCAGCATAGTCTGAGTCGCCGGCCAGCACACCAGCAGCCCACTGACTTCAGTATATATCTTACTAGGAGGCCTCTTTAGTTTGTGTATATTGGACAGGGTGGCCAGCTGCGGCATACTGTGGCATTCAACATACCTACTGGTGAGTCGCCATCTATGTTTTTTCTATTACACTTGTCTACCTGTAACACGGCTCCTTTAGGGGTATACAGTTACGACAGTATCTTCCTATAGCGTCGGCTACTTGCACCACACTCCTTTGAGCGCAATCGATGATGGTGTACTTGTCTTTGACTCCCACTATCATTATGGACCCGTTCTCAAAGATCAGAGAACTGTAGGTCGGATTCTGCGAGTGGAGTCTGAATGCGGTGAATTGTTTCTGTGAAGAGTTGATGGTATGGTCAAAGAGGAGCGGATTGTTGATGGGCATCTCCCCGTACCGTTCGTACCACTCTCTCGCGTCGACTCACTCCTTGACATCTTTCGATTTCAGTTCGATCAGAACTTTGATGCAGATGTTGTCTAGGTGGATCTCCTCTTGTGTGTACTTGGTTTTGATCTCGTCCATGGCTTGCTTGTAGTAACTCGTTCAGTTCAGTTCAGTTCAGTTCAGTTTGATTTGGTTTGGTCACAGCTAACATTATTGCTGTTGGCTCAACCACCATTAACACTCGTGGAGTGTATGGTCAACTAGCTCAGCTCTTCTTTCTCTTTTCTCCACACATACACACAACCTATCTGTTACGAGGACTCCGTTGAACTGTTGTTAACCATCTCTACTCCTTGCTTTTATTGTTGACGCCAACCCTTACACCAATGGCAACGATGATGCCAGCAATTGTTTGGATGAGTAGTCCAACCTCTCTCCCTTTTAACTCTTTAGCTGCTTTATCATCGGGTGTGCCCTTGTTTAGTGTATTGATGTTGGCAGAGGCTAGGATGAGGACAATGATGAGGATGATGGTCAGTAGTATAACTCCCCACATCGCATATATATTGGCCGCCTCCATGATAGAGTTGGTCTTGTCATTCTTTGCCTTCTCGGCAGCAGCCGATGATGATCCTCCGCCGTCCATGATGTGAATAACGTGGTGAGGGACCAAAGGGGGATTTTCAGTCAAAGAAAAAAACTGTACCCTCTACGATCTAGTGGTATAGAGGTGGTGTGCGGCCTGATTCTTTCTCGAGTATATCATAAATGCTTACAACTTATCAGCTTTGCTTATCTCTTTGGCGTTCTTCGAAAATGAGTACTGCAAATACATCCCACCACACTACTCAACAATTGACACTATAAACGCCATCCAAAGTAGTGCTCGAGACCACATTGTACTACCATACAAAATGAACCACATCACGAATACGTAGAAGACAGATAGCACACTTAGCCCCAGGAACCCCCAAGATGCAAAAAAAAATTCCGGTCTTTTTCAGATCTTCGAGTGTTGGAACCTTATCTTCGTCTTTCTCAGTCCAGTCGTTGTTGCTATACTGCCGCTGCTTCCCATTACTACTACTACTGGCTTTTGAATCCATTTTTTGGGTTGTGTATTGTTGGGGTGAATCGATAGCCACCTAGGCACCTCTGACCAAAAAGATTCTCGAGGATGGCTCAATACGTGGACATCGTCTCACACAACACCAACTCTCTTGCCATCTTCAAAACTACTACAACGACAGCGACAGACACCAATACTACAACAATGTGTGGTGGTAGCAACATCGATAAAGATGAAGATGGTGGATCTGCTTTCACGATAGTCTCGGTGGATCCACTGACAGACCCCAACCGCATCATCATTACCTTCCTGGCAGAGAGGCATTTCCCTTCGATGCACAAACTCTTCAGAGAGTTGGAAACCCAAAGGTACATGTTACGGATCAACCACCAACAAGGACTAACTGCACCACCAGCCTACGACAATTGGCTAAGGACTAACAACAAGAGATCTTCCTCGACCACGACCGAAACCAATGAAGATGATGGCTCGACATACGTATACTCGGAAGCTCGACACCCCCGCACAGATCTTCGAGAGGATCGTCAGTTTCCAACACAACACTTCCTTGATCGACTACGACCCAGCCACCCTCTGCGAGACGAGAGAGTACAAACTGCCCATGTTCGAGTTGGCTTAGTCGTTGCTGTTAGTCATCGAGAGACACCTCAAGTTTAGCCGAGTGGACTTTGTGAAGAACACCTTCGAGTTCAACTCTGTATCAGGCTATCGACAGTTTGTCGACACGTTCTTTGAATTGAACAGCTTCTCAAAGTGTATTGTCTTCATCAAGTTCGTTCAAACCTTCTTTGGGTCTCGGAGTAATGCTACCCTACTCAATCTTTTTTGGGAACGGAATAGGAACAAGCTCTCGACTAGAATCGGCGAACGTGTGATCAAGATCAACGCTGGATGGGTCACTCCCTTCATCTACCTCAGAGATACGGTAGCAATGCCCAGTCGACCCAAACCACCTCCTCAATGGCGACAGCTCCATCGCGTTTCATCACCACCCAACAGTAACTTGGTCGGACTCTTACAGAAAGCTGTAGTACTAACCTCGTCGGTGAATACCCCATCATCAGCATCATCGTTGATGTTGAACTGTAACATTAGTGGAGGTAAAGCGTTTGACAAGTTGGTCGATAGTACATGCACAGTCTCTCCCTCCGATGAACGAACGATTTTCATGGTGGATCAGGTTAGCCGTCCCCCAACCTCGACCAACTTTCTCGGATGTGGAGAAGAAGATGATGATGGAGACTATGCTGCTGCTGCTGATGATGATGATGAAGACGACGAAGTTAACAGAATGGTTGGGATATTGGTCGAGGTTGGTAAAGGTACACCCGAAGTTGTTAGTAATGGAGTAGGTGTGATAGGATAAGGTAACACCACAACCTCTTCCCCATCAGACAATACAGCCACAGTACAAGCATCTCGGCAGTGTCTAGTCGGCACCGTATTGGGTGTTGTTAAGCTCCCACAAAGTATGGTTAGAATCGACCATAACAAACTAGTAAGATAGCATCTCAACGGTGCACAAACTTCCAAGTACCTCAAGTCTATACATAGACTCCTACCGCCCTCACAGACTTCCATTGCGGGTGGACGATCACTGCTAGGCGGATTCGACTACAGCAAGATTGTCAGTAAATTACCAAACCCCAAGGACTTCAACAACGTTTTCAACCAGTTGGTACTATTTTCCATTGCGGACAAATCAAATGGTGCTCTGAGATCATTTGTCAAGCTCTCCAAGTCAGCGCTGTACGGCTACATCTATCCAGACTTTTCCCTGGTGGAAACGTCGAATCAATCAAGTCTAGTAGTAAAAATCGTGGCCGCTTACCCTCTACTGTGAACTACAACAGTCTCTACTATACACCACCACCAACTCACCAAGTCATAGTCGCCTCTTTCTGGAACCCACTCAACAACCTAGGACTGTCACCACGACCACGATGAAAAGACCCAACGACGACGACTACAACAACAAATTGGCCATCAACTCTATACTGAGAACGTTACACTCTTACAAGTCACTGTGTGAACAAACAGCACCCTTCAAGTCAATGCCACTATCAGGTGGGATACAGTTTCATCTGACTAATATTGCCCCCAGCCTTCTTCGAGTTATGGGGTCGATCAACTCGGTAGTGTTAGTGGTTTGTGTGAAAGCTACCAATTCCATGCAAAGTTCCTACTACCACCACCAGCAATGATGATGATGATGATGAACAGCAGTGGAGATGACGACTTCACAACACACTCGTCAGCGCTTCAGATGCAGCAGCTGGTCTATCACATGTTGGCTGATCCTACACCCATAGTGAATCTAGTGGATAGTCTCATAATGTACCTCTCTACAGTTCGTTCGGTAGGTTGAGCAATAAAAATGGTCCAGAAAATGACATAACTCTTTTATTACTACTAATACCCCACACATATACAAGATTGGAACATGGAGAAGGATACGGAGTGAGCAGGCTTACAATGGTGCCACTCCACACCTTCCTCCACGGTGAATTTCTCCGCGTGTTTGCAGAGGCTTTATAACCGTTTACCTGCGGTGCCTAATGTCATATTGTTAAAATCTTGCCGTTTCTTGTTCATGTAGAGCGTCTCGCCTCCCATGATTCCAGTGAGTCCTGACAAATCTTTGGTGGCCACAGTCTTGTACATTTCACAGCCAACTTGGTTCCTCTGTATAGTGTTGTTGATTGTAGTCTTGTCGATCACCAGTTTTTGGAGTGCGTCTCTGTTCACCACATACGTCACATACGAATTGTAGACACTAAAGTAGAGAGTCACTAAACGCTCGAGCCACACATTATCACAGGTGGGGAGTACTGTACCAACATATCCTCCGGGAACGTATCTCATATTACTCCGCGACGATAACTCTTTCAGTCCAAACAGTTTGAGAGTAGTGGGCGTTGAATAAGGATGAGGATGAGGCATCAGGAACGTGTGCGCGTCTATGGTTATGTTGTCAATGATACTTCGTGTGGCGTTGGTCTGTCTCATGTCCCGCCCGATTCGTCCTATGACATCGAAGCTAAGGTTTTCCAACATACTTTGTTTGGTGGGTGGGTCCTCTATTTTGGTATTGATGTACCTTGAGATCGCATTGACTATATCAACCAACTGTGGATCTACCTCTCGCACCATCTCCAATTATCCGAGAGGGTTACCGACGACGTTCATGGTGGTGGTGGTATATCGGTAGGCTGTTCCGTTTCTGCTTGTTTCTGAATCATCTCTTCGTTGAGAAACTTGAGGTGGTAGTCGTAGTTGGATTTCTCCACCTTGGGGTTTAGCAACGTCTCGAACCATTTTGGGTCTGGGCTGTGTGCATAATCCTCAAAGATGGTTGGTAGCAGTCCCGTGCAGTATATGGTCTGAAACTCGTCCACAGCCGATGATGTGATTTTGAAAAATGTAGTGTAACCATCGACGGTATTCAGTATATCCTCAGAGTAAACTCGCATCAGATCTAGATCGACGTTTCTCATTCTAATGAAAAATGTGTGGTAGAACGCCTCTTGCATCTTTTGGATGTTTTTGAGGTCTTCCTTAACTTCAAAGATTTCAGTTTCGTTGTTGGGTGATGGTTGTGGTGGGTCTGTTGTTGTTGCGACGACAGCTTGGGCTTGTGTAGCTTGACTCCTCAACACTTGAGCTTCTTCAATCAAATCTGTAGTCGCCTTTTTCAGTCTCTCCGGCGAGCATTGGATGGCCATTGTGTTGGGTGATTCTGTTAGGTTGTTTTTGGGTATCCCCGTTTAGGGAGGAAGAGAAGAAGAGTATTGGTGGGAGCGAACATATTGTGAGCCACAACTCGTTAGTACTACTCTCTCCCATAGTAGAGGACTGTATGATCAGTATGAGAAATATGCCGAGAAGGGTGATGAAGTATTCGAGATTGGCTATACTCTTTTCTACCTCCTCTACAACTGTCTTTCCAACAATCCGACCATCCAATAAGTCTGTCATGCTCCCGATATACATCAAATGTGCCCTCACCATGACACACAAGTCGAACGTCTGTTTGATCACGGCGACTCTGTCTCCGACGACTCTGCACAACCCTACACATAATGCTGGGGTTTGGATGGGCCACAAGTCATCCACGTAACTTAGATTCAATGTTTGATTCTTGCTGCTGTGAGATTTGGGAAGTTGTTGTTGTTGCAGTTGTTCATCTTCTTAGTCGTCTTCATCATCTCCACGTTGTTGGTGGTGTTGTGATGTACTGCAATATCTTGGTGGTGGTGGTTCGGCAGCAACAGTTTGTCTCGACGACGATGATGTTGCCACCACCGTTAATGACTTGGTGTGACCAATATCCGAAGTCTTGTTGAGTTTGGCGATCTCAGCCTCTACCGTCTTTAGCTGGTCCAAACTAGCTTGCGATGATGGTTGTTGTCCCACGGCACAAAGTTGAGGGGTATACTGACTTTGACCATGATTCTTGCTAGTCGTTGAGAGATGCTAAAAATCTCTTCGTTGAGGTGGGTTTCGATACCACCCATGAGTAGAAGTGTGAACGTCTTCTTCACAGACTCTAAGTGTGTGTTATTGAGGAGTTTCTTAGCCTCTTCGGATACGAATTCGTCATCGCCACCACCATTTTCTTTTTCTTCATCATCACCTCTGCGTTTCCTTTTCTTTTTGGTGTAGTCTTTGGTGGTGTTACTACCTCCATTGTTGGTGATGATAGTGTGTAAGGTCTTGACCAAGTTGATGAAAACAAAGTACCGACGGTAGGGACCAATCTTGGAAGGGTGGAGAGCCTTCAAGAACTTGACGTACTCCTCGAACCTATCCTAGACCGTGTTGAATGATCTACCCCTAATGTCCGTAATCATACTTCCACAATTATTGGGTAGTGTATCGATGGCAGAGTTGGGATGTGTGTGGCGTCTATTGTTGGAGAAGATGTAGTTTTTCATGACTTGTTCTTCAACTATGAATTCGATCTTTTCGAGGTTGTCTTCAATTGTGGCTATGCTGGCGGCAGCCTTACACTCTTGCGTCTTCTTGAAGATGATTTCAGACGAGATGATCTTTTGGATTCGAAGGAGCGAATACTTGGGAATCAATCGTCGTCTGTAGTCGTTCTTATGTGGTCTGTCGTTGGGGTTGCGCTTGTAGTAAGACTTGATCTCCCCTTCGTCTTCGTCCGTATATTCATCGTCACATTCTCCCTCTATACCAATCACCCCCACCGTGTCTTTCCCCTCTAGGATGTCTTTGACTTTTTTGAAACAAGTCTTGTCTCGTATGGTCTCTAGTAATCGTTTCTTCTCCAAATCCTGCATGTCGAGTAGAGCCTTGCCGGTATGTTCGATTTGTCTCTTGAAGAACTTGAGTTGTCTCTTTCGTTCACCCAAAATCTTGTTGCCGATATTCACTGCTATTCTCTTGGTGTTCCATCTGTATGTTGGTGTTGGGACTATCCGTTATTGTTGTATGTCGGGCTTTTTCTTCTTCTGTGGCTGTGATGGCTTTTGTGTGAAGGTTGGTTGTGACTGAACTGATTGTATTATAAAGCTAAGGTGTACCCCTTCACCATCATCATCGGATAAGTCGTCTCGATTACACCCCACGGATGGGGATATCAGAGTCTACTTCTTCCTCTTCATCCTCACCCTTCTTCTTCTTTTTCTTTTCCTCCTCCTCCTCATCATCATCATCTTTCTCTTCGCCTCTTCTTACTACTACTACTACTACTACTAATCTCTTCATCACATCTATCGTCGTTGTCTGATGGACGTTTGTTGTTACTGCAAGGTTCGATAAACAAATGTGCGAGTGCAAAGTTTACCGGTGCAGGTTTGGTACATGTGCGTAGTGCGTATAACAAGCGGAGTGTGGAGTGCAGATGGTGGGCAGCAGCAGGGGCGACGGCCAGGTGGGTTCTGCCGGCTTCGTGGTGCAGAGGGCTAGCGTCGCTTCGGTGCCTATGCGTTGTGAAGCCTCGACTCTATAACCAACACTCCTTAAGGCCCGTCCAGACGAGGGGCAGTTCCCCGCCGTGCAAACACTGTTACCATATCATACTAAGCAGCGGGATGACGTCATAAGCACAGAAACGAAGGAAACAGATCTGGCAACAAACAGTGCTACCAGATGTTGCTGTGTGCCACAGTCTCTACTCCGTTCACCGGGCAAAGACTGGCGGGCAAACTTGTGTCCACACTAGGGGCAGTTGCCCGCCGGGCACTGCCCGTTGATCGTATATTCCTCGTTTGTTTAGAAGGGTTACCAGGTCGAACAGTTGGTGGAGGGTTTTTGCTACTACCAGGCGCACATAGCAGACCGGGCACTCCAGGGCAGGCAGCGGCCGATAGCACAAACGGCCTTAGAGTAGCACAACATGGGCTACAGCAAGGGTGCTGTCTATATAGGTCAATTAATTGCACGGTGGCTTCCCTTGACCACACCTGTTCTTTGCCACACGGGACAGACATGTTCTCCCGTCAAGTGTATAGTGGAAATCTGAAACTGACTGCAAGGGAGTTCCGCAGGTTAACTTCGTGTGTCTGGCAACATGCTCTCTTTATACCAACCATCACACCAGCAGGCACTGCCTCGCCCACGGGCAAGGGCACTTGGATGATTTCCCCGTAGTTGTCCCTCTTTTGACGTCATCCGTTCTTCGCTTCCACCATCAAAGCAGTTGAAGCAGTGCACACACACACACACACACACACACACACACACACACACACCACTCACAGGCACCACAGACAGCACACACACACACACACAGGCACCGTAGACATCACACACACACACACACACACACACACACAGCAGACATCACACACACGCACACACACAGGCACCGCAGACAACACACACGCACACACACACACACACACACACACACACGGGCGCGCGAGTGCGCAGTACAATGCAGTGCAGATGAGGCCTCGTCACTCAGGTGGGGGCAATGTGCAGGCTGTTCACCACCAAGGCTGTGCAGTTTGTTCAAAGAAACACAAAGGAACACAAAGGAAGAACAAACAACAGCAGACCTGCTGGTCCTTACGTGGTTGTTTGTGACAAGCTACACTAACTATCTAACCAAAGGTGGAAAATGAAGGACAGCAAAGGCGAAGGCTCCTCCCCAACCCCTCATCCCTCCAGCCAAAGCTGGCAGGAAAGGAAAAAGAACCATGCAGCATGGAAAAACTGCATGGAAATTATGTAGGAAAGAGGAAAGAACTACCATTACTGCTACCACTAAGCGGGCGATAAAAGCGGACAAGGACACCAGTATTCGAAAGAACTTAACGTTATTACGACAATGAGTAATATCTTAGTTGCTGGTTGGATTCAAAACACTTGTCTAATCTATTCTTGAAGGCCGTAACGGTTGTACTATCAACGACATCACAAGGTAGAGAGTTCCAAACATTAACAACTCGATTGAAGAATAAGTGTTTAGCTTCGTGCGACGATAATCTTTTACCACTTATCTTCAAATTGTAATTTCTTCTTGTTCTATTTGATCGATCAATTGTAAAGTAATCTTCCGCATTAATATCACTGAATCCTTTAAACATTTTAAACACTTTTATTAGATCGCCTCGCATTCTTCGTTTTGATAGGCTGAATAAATTTACTTCTTTAAGCCTTTGTTCATATGAAAATTTCTCAACCTAGGAATCATCTTTGTTACTCTTCGTTGGACCTGTTCCAACTTTTCTGTCTTTTCTGTAGTAGGGAGACCAAAACTGAACACAGTACTCTAGACGGGGTCGAACCAACAAATTATACAGTTTTAATATTACTTTTTCCGATTTATTATTAAAGACTCGTCCGATGCAGCCAACCAATTTGTTTGCAGTTTTAACTACCTCTGAACAATGCTGACCGGGCTATAAATCGCTTGATATAGTAATTTCAAAATCCTTTTCTTTACTTACTGCTGAAAGTTGTTGGTCATTCATTATGTACCGAACGCGATTGTTATTTTTTCCGATGTGCAACACTTTATATTTGTCAACGTTAAATTTCATTTGCCATTGATTGGCCCAACGTGTATATCGATCTAGATCTGATTGTAAAGCTTCTTCGTCGAGTGTCGCAGTTACTTTACTAGCAATTTTTGTGTCATCAGAAAAGTTTGATACTTTGCAAGTGAGCCCATCATCAATATCATTAACATAAATTAAGAAGAGCATGGGGCCAAGCACTGATCCTTGAGGTACGCCGCTTTTGACATCGAGCCAGTTAGATGTAACACCGTTTAGAACTACCCTCTGTTTCCGCTCAGAGAGCCAGTCCACAAGCCAATTGTGAATGTTACCCGAGATACCGTGCGCCAGTAGTTTGCTGAGCAATCGTTGGTGGGGGGACCTTATCAAATGCCTTTTGAAAATCCAGATATATGATATCTATTGATCTGCTTTCATCGAACACCTCAAAAATATAGTGAAAAAAATCAAGTAAGTTAGTCAAACACGAACGTTTACTACGGAAGCCATGTTGCGAATTATTTATTATATTATTTTCTTCGAAGAATTTCACCATATTGTCGCGAATGATAGTCTCCATTAACTTACAAACAATAGATGTCAGGCTAATTGGTCGATAGTTTCCTGGATGAGACTTGTCCCCCTTTTTGAAAATTGGTGTGACATTTGCAAGTTTCCAATCCGACGGAACTTTTCCAGCTGTTAAAGATTTATTGAATATGATGGAGAGCGGTTTACAAATTTGATGTTTGATTTCTTTTAAGACCCTAGGGGTAATTTTGTCTGGACCAGGAGCTTTGCTTGCTTTAATCTTTTCAATTGTGCGTAAAATGTCACTTTCTACGATGAGTACGCCACTTAACATCTTTTCGGCCCTTCTAACCTCCGGCGGTTGAGGTGATAAACAAACTTCGTCGGTAAAAACAGATGCGAAAAAGTTATTTAGGATTGTAGCCATTTAATTTTCATCGTTCGTGTGGTTACCATTTTCATTAGCAAGCGGTCCGATACCACAAGTGAGTGACTTTTTATTATTTACAAAGCTAAAACATTATTTAGGATTAGATTTACTTGTTTCCGCTATATATTCTTCAAGATTTGTCTTGCTTCGTTTTATTAATTTATTGGTTTAGCTGTGAATTCTGTCCAACTCTAGTTTGTCAGCCTCTCTCTGAGTTGATATGTATCTACTGTATAAGCATTTTTTAAGAGATAGACTATTTTGAATTTCGTTATTCCACCATTTGGGTTTCTTCTTAGAAGCTGAACGTCTGTTACGATAGGGTACGCATATGCTTATGGCATTGTTCAATATTGTGGTGAAGGCCCCCCAAGATTTATCAATATCTGTTTCCGCCGTGATTTCAGTCCAGTCAGAATTATTTAGAATTGATCGGAGTCTTACGAAATTCGCTCTCTGATAATCAGGCACCTTTTCTTTACTAGGAGTTACTTTACTTTCTTTCATATTGATGCTGAATGTGATTGTTCGGTGATCGCTAGAACTAAAAATTGGACCAACATTTACTTCGTTAACTAGATCAGCTGTCGTTGAAAAGATAAGGTCAAGTATATTATTTTCCCGAGTCGGTTCTTGAACGTGTTGATGCAAATCACTTTCTAGTAAATTTGTGTACAGGTCGAGCCCTGTATGACAGTTCAACGGTTCACCCCATCTTTTCACTGGCAAGTTAAAGTCCCTAACAATTACTGCCTCGCAACTGCTACTTGTTTCTAATAATAATTCACTTAATGCGTGGTCGATATCAAGAGTCTGCCTTGGCGGTCTGTTGATAAGTCCAATTACTATTTTACGAGATTTATTTTTAATTTCAAAGAAGACCGTGTCTACATTGGTTATAATATCTGTTTTCACGGATACTGGATGGAGAGAGTTGTGGATATAAAAGATAACGCCTCCACCCTGTCTGTTCTCTCTTTCATGACTAAAGATGGTATAACCTTTTAATCTATATTCCGCAATTGAATCTCTATTTTAAGTGCCTATCCAAAATTCTGTGACTCCGATGATGTGATAATGATTTGTAGCTGCGAGGACTTCTAAGTCTTCAAATGTGTTACGTAGGCTACGAGCGTTTACATAGCAAGCTTTAATGTGATTCGAGTCGGGAGTTTTGCGGGTTGAGTGCACCCTTACGGTGGAGCTGCTGGTGTTCTCGCCTCCGCGTTTTTTGGCTTTCGAAGAGCCACTTGGTCACAGAGCAGCCTCCCGAAACGGGCTGCTCCAACAGGGTTTAAGTGAATCCCATCAGGAAGGAATAAGTCTGAATCGAAGTAAAAATTGTTCCACAAGTTAGCGAACTGGACGTTTTCTTGTGAGCAAAGGGACTGAACTCTGTTGTTTGTGCTGAAGGACTTATTGTAAAAGCTAGATTCGGCACCGACCCTCGGGAGGATTCCTGGGATTATGATGTTACTGGCATCCGTTTTACGTGTATACTGCTTGATCATGCGGCGGTATTTCTCAAGCAGTTCCCCAGAAAGGGTTGTCTTTACGTCATTCGCCCCCGCGTGAATGACAAAGAGGGTGTTTCGGTCGGCATTTCTCGTGACATCATCGCACGCTGCGGTGATGTCGTCCAGTCTGGCACCTGGATACCAGTAACGTTTTCTGCGGCCGTTTGATGAACGACCACAGAACTCAACCAGCTGGCCACGCACCATGGAGTCCCCAACTAGGCGAGTCTCGAACTCATCCTTCATGGTGTCTGCCAGCACCTGGAACCTATTGAAGGTAGTGGGGGTCAGTTAATCCTTGGTTGCCTGCTTCGGTTTGGCTTCATTCCTTACAGGTTGGAACCCGACATCCTGTGAAGCAGGAAGAGAAGCGTTAAGTGGGGCAGGCTGGAAGTTGTCCTGTGAGGCAGGCTGGGAGTTAGCCTGTGAAGCAGGGTGGGGGTTAGCTTGTGAGGCAGGCTGGGGGTCAGCCTGTGAGGCAGGCTGGCGGTTGTTCTGTGAGGCAGGCCGGGGGTTAGCCTGTGAGGCAGGCCGGGGGTTAGCCTGTGAGGCAGGCTGGGGGTTAGCCTGTGAGGCAGGCTGGGGGTTAGCCTGTGAGGCAGGCTGGGGGTTAGCCTGTGAGGCAGGCTGGGAGTCAACCTGTGAGGCAGGTAACACGTCCTCCCGTGAAGCAGGAGGGTCGTCTGGAGACGGCACAGTCTCGGTGGAGGGCCTCTCCACCATCGATGGTGGAGTCACTGCCACATTAGTAAAAACAAATTCCTGAAGGGCTTCAAATTTCTTTTCAAGATCATTGTGCTTGATTTTCCATTCACTCCCAGCCTTCTGAAGATGTAATTTTTGAACGCAGATGCGGCAAGTTTTACTCAGCTGGAAGAACTGAGCTGCAAAACGTCCGGGACAGACGTCACACATAAGGTTTGAAGGCATTGTTAGAAATTTAAGCGAGTTAACAGTTTGGGCAAATATTAAAAGCACTTTCGAAATAACTTAAATTGTGACCATAAATTGAATTGTATAAAAATTCTGCATGGAAATTAGATACTGCTGTGTTAGATGCCTCCAACACTGGGAGTTCGCTTCCACAGGGTCTTGAAAACGCCTCAAAGACCAATCTCTTCTCCTGAGCCTCGGTCACGAGAGACTTTCACAACCCGGCGCTTTTCAGCTATTGTCCTCGAAGTTTTGTCCCATAGAACGGGGCCGGCGTAGTCACACAGAGCAGAGCTGGCAAGGGAGGAGAGGAACCAGCAATTCGTTCCCACTTTCCGAAACGTCTAACCCAACTCTGCGACCCTTTCGAGGCCTCGCCAGTGGCACCTGTCACCAGGTGTTCTCCACCAACTCTAGAGAGTATCAGACGCCCTTCCTAAGAGACCAAAAGACTGAAATATTCCTTGAGTATAAGAAAAACCCTCAGAAACTCCACCTAAAAGCCGGGAGGTCCAACCTCAAATGGCCCACGGAAGACATCTCTTTCAGGAGAAAACAAGAACCAGCTGTTATGCAGAATAGGGATGGGAATACCGTCGATAGAGGGGAGGGACGGGGAGCTCACACCGACAACTGGTTCCCAGGGAGGCTTTTTATTGTAGAGGTCGCCACACTCCTCTACACCGCAGGCCTAAATAATTAGGCACTGTCCAGCTGACTAGGACCCTGGCACTCCAGCCATTGTCTCATAAAGAGATCCTCTGCCTGCAGTCCAATCCACCACTGGTGCTGCCCAGAGGCTTCACCGTGACCCTGGCACGGGAGACAGATCAGGTATTACACCTTGTCCAAGGGTGACCTGAGACTATGCAGGGCAGGGACGTCTAGTTCCCTGAGGTGAAAACAATTCACCCGCAACGAGTCCTTACATATGTCTTGCCAGATACATGGATTAGCACTTCACCGCTAAGCCCTTTTCTGAGTGCCAGCTGATACAGCCTCTACCTGCCTCCCCACCACCTGCTGCTACCTGACCCAGCATTTATGAGCTGGGGATGACCTCGGATGAACACCTACTCGCCTTCCAGAAGAGGATCACCTTTCCGCCTCATTCATCTACCACACCGCACTCTTCCACCTTCTCACCCCTCAAGCATCATCACAACTTTCCCTCCGTTAATGTAAATTACCAATCCCCACACCCCTTTCATATTGTACTTTTTTATAGTTACACTTCGTTATCATATTATGTACATTTTCAGCCTAACGGCTGCAATTTCCCAAATAAACCGATTATTATTATTATTATTATTATTATTATTATTATTATTATTATTACACACACACACACACACACACACACACACACACACACACACACACACACACACAGGGAGGACTCCCCTTCTGGCTGCCGACTTGAGAGGTGTCCTGATAACTCCTCGAACATCCTCCTTATCAATTTCTGCAACATTCGTGGTCTTCGTTCTAATTTTCATTTTGTGGAACACCATCTCTCCTCCTCTAAACCTCATCTTCTCTTCCTCACCGAAACACAGGTTTCTGAGGCTACTAACAGCAACCTCTACTCTGTTCCCTCCTACTATCTCTATCCTAAATTTCAATCCAAAGCTGGATGTTGCGCCTACGTGCGTAACGACACCACTTGCTCTCGTGCCCACGACCTTGACTCTTCTGAATTTTCCACCATCTGGCTGACTTCATTGCCATTCTATTACTAAATACATCTGTGCTGTTTATCTCACCTAACTCTACTTACTATGTAAAATTATTTGACTATTTGAATTCTAAAGTGGAGCACATCTTGACTCACTCTCCCTTCGCTGAAATCCCCATCTTGGGAGATTTCAATGTTCACCACCAGCTTTGGCTTTCATCCTCTTTCACTGACCAGCCTGGTGAACAAGCCTACAACTTTGCTCTCCTCAACGACCTAGAGCAGTTGGTTCAGCACCCTACACGTATTCCCGACCGACTTGGAGACAGGCCCAACATTCTAAACCTCTTCCTTACCTCTAATCCTTCTGCTTACTCTGTCAAACTGTTCTCTCCGTTGGGCTCCTCCGATCATAACCTTATTTCTGTTTCCTGTCCTATCGCTCCTGTACATCCTCTGGACCCACCGAAGAGGCGATGCTTCTGGCATTTTTCTTCGGCTTGGTGGGACGACCTGAGGATGTACTTTTCCGATTTCCCGTGGAATGATTACTGCTTCCAGGAAAGAGACCCCTCTGTGTGTGCCCAGCGCATCTCAGAGGTGATTGTCTCTGGAATGGAGGCATATATTCCACGTTCTTTCTCTACTCCTCATGCTAAAAAGCCTTGGTTTAATCATGCTTGTTCTCGTGCTATTGAAGATAGAGAGGCAGCTCACAAAAGGTTCCAGAGCCTTCGAACTCCCGCTAACTTTGACCTTTACATTTCAGCCCGGAATCGTGCCAAATCTATTCTCCGACTTACCAAAACTTCTTTTATCAATAGAAAATGTCAACACCTTGCTTCTTCTAATTCTTCCCGTGACTTCTGGCATCTAGCCAAAAATATCTCCTCCAATTTCACTTTTTCCTCTTTCCCTCCTCGCCTTAACCCTGACGGCAGCACTGCCGTCTCATTTGTCTCTAAGGCTGAACTCTTTGCTCAGACTTTCTGTAAGAACTCCTCCGTGGACGATTCTGGGCATATTCCTCCTACTCATCCCCCCTCTGACTCCTTTATGCCTGTTATTAAGATTCTTCCAAATGATGTTTTCTATGCCCTCTCTGGCCTCAACTCTCAGAAGGCTTATGGACCTATTGTTCTTAAAAACTGTGCTTCCGTGCTGACACCCTGCCTGGTCAAACTCTTTCGTCTCTGCCTATCAACATCTACCTTTCCTTCCTGCTGGAAGCATGCCTTTGTACAGCCTGTGCCTAAGAAGGGTGACCGTTCCAATCCCTCAAACTACCGCCCTATAGCTTTACTTTCCTGTCTATCTAAAGGTTTTGAATCAATCCTTAACCGGAAGATTCAAAAGCACCTTTCCACTTCTAACCTTCTGTTCCCGACCGTCTTGGAGATCGGCCCAACATTCTAGACCTCTTCCTTACCTCAAACCCTTCTGCTTATTCTGTCAAACTGTACTCTCCGTTGGGCTCCTCCGATCACAATCTTATTTCTGCATCCTGTCCTATTGCTCCTGTACACCCTCTGGACCCACCGAAGAGGCGATGCTTCTGGCATTTTGCTTCAGCTCGGTGGGACGACCTGAGGATGTACTTTTCCGATTTCCCGTGGAATGATTATTGCTTTCAGGATAGAGACCCCTCTGTGTGTGCTCAGCGCATCACAGAGGTGATTGTCTCTGGAATGGAGGCATACATTCCTCGTTCTTTCTCTACTCCTCACACTAAAAAGCCTTGGTTTAATCACGCTTGTTCTCGTGCTGTCAATGATAGAGAGGTAGCTCACAAAAGGTACGAGAGCCTTCAAACTAATGCTAATTATGAACTTTACATTTCTGCCCGAAATCGTGCCAAATCTATTCTCCGACTAACCAAAAATTCTTTCATTAATAGAAAATGTCAAAACCTTGCTTTCTCTAGCTCTTCCCGTGACTTCTGGCATCTAGCCAAAAACATCTCCTCCAACTTCACTTCTTCATCTTTCCCTCCACTCCTCAGTCCTGACGGCAACACTGCCGTCTCATCTATCTCTAAGGCTGAACTCTTCTCTCAAACTTTTCTAAAAACTCCACTCTGGACGATTCTGGTCATATTCCTCCTACTCATCCCCCGTCTGACTCCTTTATGCCTGTTATAAAGATTCTTCAAAATGATGTTTTCTATGCCCTCTCTGGCCTCAGTCCTCAGAAGGCTTATGGACCTGATGGAGTGCCTCCTATTGTCCTTAAAAACTGTGCCTCCGTGCTGTCACCCTGCCTGGTCAAACTCTTTCGCCTCTGCCTGTCAACATCTCCCTTTCCTTCTTGCTGGAAGTATGCCTTCATACAGCCTGTACCTAAGAAGGTGACCGCCCAATCCTCAAACTACCGCCCTATAGCTTTACTTTCTTGTCTATCTAAAGCTTTTGAATCAATCCTTAACCGGAAGATTCAAAAGCACCTCTCCACTTCTGACCTTCTATCTGATCGCCAGTATGGGTTCCGCAAGGGGCGTTCTACTGGTGATCTCCTAGCCTTCTTAACTGACTCTTGGTCATCCTCTCTTAGCCGTTTCGGTGAAACTTTTGCTATTGCGCTGGACATATCAAAAGCTTTTGATAGGGTCTGGCACAAATCTTTGCTTTCTAAACTACCCTCCTACGGTTTCTATCCTTCTCTCTGTACCTTTATCTCCAGTTTCCTTTCTGACCGTTCTATTTCTGCCGTGGCAGACGGTCACTGTTCTTCCCCTAAATCTATTAACAGTGGTGTCCCACAGGGTTCTGTCCTATCTCCCACTCATTTTCTGTTGTTCATTGATGATCTTCTTTCCAAAACGAACTGTCCTATCCATTCCTACGCCGATGATTCCACTCTGCATTACTCAACTTCTTTTAATAGAAGACCCACCCTTCAGGAACTTAACGACTCAAGGCTGGAGGCTGCAGAACGCTTAGCCTCAGACCTTACTATTATTTCCGATTGGGGCAAGAAGAACCTGGTGTCCTTCAACGCCTCAAAAACACAATTTCTCCACCTATCCACTCGACACAATCTTCCAAACAACTATCCCCTATTCTTTGACAACACCCAGCTATCACCTTCCTCAACACTAAACATCCTCGGTCTATCCTTAACTCAAAATCTCAACTGGAAACTTCATATCTCATCTCTTACTAAATCAGCTTCCTCGAGGCTGGGCGTTCTGTACCGTCTCCGCCAGTTCTTCTTCCCCGCGCAGTTGCTATCCATATACAGGGCCCTCGTCCGTCCTCGTATGTAGTATGCATCTTACGTGTGGGGGGGCTCCACTCGCACAGCTCTTCTGGACAGAGTGGAGTCTAAGGCTCTTCGTCTCATCAGCTCTCCTCCTCATACTGATAGTCTTCTACCTCTTAAATTCCGTCGCGATGTTGCCTCTCTTTCTATCTTCTATCGATATGTCCACGCTGACTGCTCTTCTGAACTTGCTAGCTGCATGCCTCCCCCCCTCCCGCGGCCCCGCTGTACACGACTTTCTACGCATGCTCATCCCTATACTGTCCAAACCCCTTATGCAAGAGTTAACCAGTATCTTCACTCTTTCATCCCTCACGCTGGTAAACTCTGGAACAATCTTCCTTCGTCTGTATGTCCTCCTGCCTACGACGTGAACTCTTTCAAGAGAAGGGTATCAGGACACCTCTCCTCCCGAAATTGACCTCTCTTTCGGCCACCTCTTTTGATTCTTTTTTAGGAGCAGCGAGTAGCGGGCTTTTTTTATTATTGTCTCCTTTTTTTGTGCTTTTGAGCTGCCTCCTTTGTTGTAAAAAATAAAAATAAAATAAAAGCACTTAACCGCTTAATCCATATCCATAGTGATTATACCGTCTCCTCTGATAACACCGCATTGATAGTAACATCGTCAGTATATTAAGATGTTCCTAATATGTAGAAGCAAGGGCAAAGGAGAAGAAAGCCTCTCTCCATTTCCAAATCTGGCTCTTAAAAATAGTCAGTAGAGGATTAAATCTTAAAAATGAAAAGGATAAAAGTAAAATAAAAGTCAGGCTTACAGTGTCATAGTTACTCATCAATTCTGGCCTGGCCAGTCCCCTCCCCCCCAGCACCCTCGCGCTCTCCGCACGCACTGGTTGGTCCTATTTTCTCCTTATGCCGAACCATAAGAGACTTCGGGAATATGCTACCGGTAGTCAGTCGGGGGTTGTGTCTCGCCTCCAGGTGGTGGGGGATGGGGTTATTTTTTCAACCGTACCTTGAGATCCGTCACTTAACTCCAGGCCCATTCGGGAAGGGTACTGACTCGAGATCGCGTGGTCAGACCATGATGAATTACAGAAAACAGCATCGGTTCGTCACGGCACTCCTACATTCGTAATCACGCATGCCTCAGAAGCGGAGCGAAGAGGCTCATGCTGTTGCTGCTGCTGCCCACCAGGATATTTGTGAAAGCATGAGGAAAGGGACGTAAAACAATTTAAATATTGAGAACAAAAAGCCGGAAATGGGAGTAGATAAGAGAATTAGCGAAAATTAGGACGAAGCTAAAGAAAGAGGAGGCAGAGGAAGAGGAGGAGGAGGAGGCGGAGGAGGAGGAGAAAGAGAAGACAGACAAAAAGGATAAGAAGAGGAGATAACATGGAAGAAAATAATAGCAAAAGTTGGAGGAAGGAAAGGAGGGGAGGAGACTAAGAAAGAGAAAATGAGAATGAAGTAGACGACGGTGATGAGAACGAGAAGTGCGAGAATAAAGGCTGGAAACAAAATGGGGAAAAATATTGAAGAAAAAGTGGATTAAAAAACGACACTGCAATAAAAGATGAGACAAATGTCGTGTGAAAAGATACCAGAAAAATAATAATGTGAAGAACAGGAAGCTTGGACAAGGGAAATACTATAGAGAAAAAAATTACACAGGAGATGCCAAGGAAAAATACAACTTTGTTACACATATCGCAAGGCACTCTTGGATCTTCTGCGACTCCGTGGGATTCCTGCAAGTACTAGTGATTTGCTGACTAGCCTGTATTCTGCGACTGAGAATGCTGTGAAGTGTGTGTGTGTGTGTCTCTGACTGCCGTGGAGTGCGGACGTGCGAGCGAGCTCCCGTATCAGCTCCAGTGATAGCGGCTCGCGGTGGTTAGGTAGTTAAGTGCATAATGGATAACCTACCAACCGCGGGTAGTTACTGTACAATATGCAACAACCAATGTGTACTAGAGTGTCTGAAGTGCAACAAATGCAAAAAATATATACACGCTGGCTGTTCAAATCTGCCAGTCTATGCTACAGTGCACTTCTTTAACAGTAGGTGCCAGTACACGTGTGAGGAATGCACTAGAAACCAGCTGGGCGAAGACTGCGACCGGCTGTTTGCACAAGTGTACACTGTTATTGATAAAGAGATTGAAGCCAAGCAAACATCACAGCATGAAGGTGCTGAAAGTGACGCTACTATTACAAACGAAACTATGGACGAACATGAAAGTAGTCTGAATAGAGTGCCCAGCAAAGCTCTCCCGCCAAACAACACAACACAACACCCGTGCGGTAAACAAGGCAGCGGGCAAACTACCTCAGTAAACACCAACCAAGCTAGTGAGCAGCAGAATGACAAGGTATGTTATTTCTACAAAAACAACAATTGTAAATATTGACTAAGGGGCAGAGATTGTCCATATGCTCACCCCAAACTGTGCACCAAGTATAAGGTTAACGGCTGTGACCCAGTAAGAGGTTGTAGAAACGGCAAAACCTGCAAATTTCTCCACCCACGAATATGTCATGGATCCGAAAGAAAGCGAGAATGCCTAAATATGGAATGTAGAAAACTACATTTAAAAGGCACTCGCCGCAACCCCTATGGGCAAACAATTACCGGACAAACAAGGCAACAATCATCACCAGTCAAGGAGGTACCCAAACAATCACAACCAGCCCCTCAGCCACACAACGCATGGGCAAACGGTCCGCCACACCACACTGAAAAGCAACAAAATGAATCTTTTTTACTCCAACAGTTGCAGCAAATGCAACAAGTGCAGCAACAAATACTACAAATGCTGAAAATAACACCGTGGCAGTGGGGCCCAGGCCACCTATCGCAAGGACACCAACAACAACAAGCGACAACAATGCCAATGCTCTTTACAAGATAATAACCTTAAATATCGCCGGCCTCCTACCATACAAATTTAGAGGCAAAATAAAACTGCTCACAGAAATGGCACAAACTGAAAATGCCTTTATAATCTCTCTCACAGAAACACACTTAACAGAGGATATTAGAGAAGCAGAAATAAAAATACCACACTTTGTACCATACAGGACGGACCGACCAATTCAACGGAAAAAAGGCGGGGTCATCACTTACGTTGATAGCCATTTTGCAGCTAGAATAAAAGTACTTTTCCAGGAATCAAACATGTACACAGAATCACTGGTACTATACATTCAAGACATTGACTGGGTATATATAAACATATACAGACCACCAGCATGCCCAACAGAGAAATTTATGACGCAACTAACAAAAATAAAAGATATCATTGGCTCGCTACCGCCGCCCATGCCCACCATTATACTTACTGGAGACTTCAACTTTCCGCTAATAGACTGGAATTTGGAGTATGCGTATGGAGGAGCGGAAGACATGCGGACCCAGGCAAAAGCTGTCATGCACTTAGCCGAGGAATACTGCCTCAATCAAATCATCGACACTCCTACAAGAGGTAACAACATACTAGACATCGTTATGATAAATAATGATGATATTATGCATAATGTTAGGGTGAATAAAACTAATCTCTCTGACCATAACATCATCACCGTGACTACCAACCTACCTAGAAATACACATCTTAGACTGTCCAGTGAAGTGGAGCAGGCTCCTAATTTTGATTTTAACCAACTCAACTTCCTAAGCGAGTCAGTCTGCTGGGACAGTATAAAGAAAGACCTGGGTGAGCTAAACTGGGATCTACTCATGAGGGACTGTGACCCTGAGGCCCAATATGATACGATCATTAACACATGCCTGAAAATATCAAAGAAGCATGTACCGTTGAGGAGACCGTCTAAAAAGACCTCTCCTTTCAATGGTAACATACCAAGAGACCGAAAAGTACTAATGAGAAAAAGAACAAAACTAAGGAAGAAACTCGGTAATACCAACTACACCAAAATGCTGACGCAACTCAAAAACAAAATTGCCATTATAGAAGAAAAACTTAAAAGATCAGTTGAATCAGAGAATGACCGGAAAGAAATACAAGCTGCGTCATGCATAAAAAACAACCCCAAATACTTTTACAAATATGCTGCTAACAAATCGGTAGTGAGAGCGAGTGTTGGCCCACTGACTGACGTACACGGCCAACCCATAAACAATGCCCAGGATATCGTTGAAGCACTACTGATTCAGTACAAAAGCGTCTTCAGCAAACCCATGGAAGACAAAATTGTCAACCTACCTATGGACTTTTTCAACCAAGGAACTGATCACATATCACACTTGACGGACATAAGCTTAAACAACGACGACATACAGCAAGCAATTAAAGGGGTGGCCACTAATTCGGCAGCTGGCCCCGATCAATTTCCTGCAATACTTCTTAAAAAAATGTGCTGAAGAGCTGAGTGTTCCTCTGTTAAATTTTTATAGAAACTCTCTAGATTCTGGCATAATACCAGAAAAGCTAAAAAGTGCATTCCTTACACCAATATACAAGGGAGGGTCAGGAGCAGAGGCAAAAAACTATCGACCAGTTGCCTTAACCTCCTATATTATTAAAGTTCTAGAGAGAATTATGGTTAAAAACATGTCTGCATATCTAGAAAGCAATAACATAATGAACCCGGACCAACATGGCTTTCGTACTGGGCGCTCGTGCCTCTCAACTTTTGGCCCACTATGACTCAATCATAGATAAGCTTGAACATAATGCAGATGTCGATGTGGTCTACCTTGATTTTGCGAAAGCTTTCGACAAGGTAGACCATGGCATTTTGTTACACAAAGCCAGACAAATGGGCATTACGGGAAAACTCGGGATGTGGCTGCACTCATTTCTCACTGGCAGGACTCAATGTGTAGCGGCTGATGGTGCAGTTTCTCAGTCATCGGAAGTTGTCAGCGGGGTACCACAGGGATCAGTCCTTGGGCCCCTGCTATTCCTGATCCACATCTCCGACATCAATCAGCACATCTTACATTCGACTGTAGCTTCCTTTGCTGATGACACCAGGGTACTAAAGGAAGTCTCTTCAACAGCCGATGCCGAAAAATTGCAAACTGATTTGGCAGCACTCTACTCATGGGCAGAGCGCAACAATATGTCTTTCAATAATAACAAATTTGAGTGCATACACTATAGCTCAGGGGGGACCAACAGCAATGCACACACATATTTAGCACCGGATGATTTCCTTATAATAATCAAGGAGCATATAAGAGACCTGGGGATCACTATGAGCTCAGACGGAAACTTTACCCAACATATCCACAAAGTGGTAAAGAAAGCACGAAGCCAGGCTGGATGGATACTGCGCACTTTCCGGACAAGGGAAAGGAGACCTATGATGAAACTGTACAAGTCACTCATAATACCCCTGCTCGAGTATTGTTGTCAGCTATGGAGTCCATGGAGAGCAGGAGAGAAGCAGGCACTCGAAGCAGTACAATGATCATTCACCAGTAGAATATCTGGCGTCCTACACCTCGACTACTGGGCAAGGTTACGTGAACTCGACCTCTATTCATTAGAAAGGCGCAGAGAAAGATACGCCATATTATACACCCACAAAGTATTGTCTGGAGAAGCTTTAAATAATTTGAATATACAGTCTAGCATGCACCAGCGACGAGGTCGGCTCTGCTACATTGAAAAAGTACACACCAGAGCAAGCACAAGAGTCAAGACACTCAAGGAAAATACATTCACCATTAGAGGACCACGTCTCTTCAATGCACTACCCAGACACCTACGAGACTCAGTGGAAATGAATTTCGATAGTTTCAAAACTCAGTTGGATAAATTCTTACGGATAATACCCGATCAACCCAAGCTGCCACACTACCACATCTGCGCCACCAGCAATAGTATCATAGACCAGCTGGCGCAGAGACGAGCAGACGGGTTGTACTAGTGGCGGCGCATCAGCGTGGCCACGGGCGGCGGCTGCTGCCTGCAACTATCACCACAGGAACCACAGGTGTGTGTGTGTGTGTGTGTGTGTGTGTGTGTGTGTGTGTGTGTGTGTGTGTGTGTGTTTCGGGGGTGGGTGGGGGGGGTGCTTGTCCAGCTTTATCCCCGTGAATGCGGGAGTGATGCAGGGCTGTGTTCTTGCCCCATCGCTTTTTCAACACTTGTATGGACTGGGTACTAGACAGAGTTGTGGACCAGTCATTGTGGAGCATCCATCGGCAAAACCAGGGTCACTGACCTTGTTTTTACCGATGATGCAGTAATCCAGGCGAAGTCACTGGAGCTTTTTGTGATGGCTCTCGAGGCACTGCACGAGGAGGCAAAGCCCTTGGGATTTCAGGTCTCCTGGGCCAAGGCCAAGGTACAGGTGTTTGGAGGCTTGCTAAATGAAAATGTATAGACTGTTCATGCGTGTGGCGAGGACATTGAGATCTCTAAAAAATTCATTTATTTTGGTAGCGTAGTTCAGAATAACGGTGAGTCTCCCCAGGAAGTCTTACGGCGGATTGGCTTGGCCCACGGTGTTATGGACTCGCCCAGCACGAGTATATGGCGTTGTCGATACCTGTGCGGAAGGACAAAGATCCGGATCTTCACGCCTCTTGTGCTCCCTGTCTTACTCTATGGCTGAGAGACATGGACACAAAATGAGGACTTTGAGAGGCAGATTGATGCCTTTGGAAATAAATGTCTAAGCAGAATCAAGGGATATCGCTGGAATGACTGTGCCAAACCGGCAACTACTCCGTGAGACTAATTCGACAATATTACCTGCATAGTCCATCAACAACAACTCCAGGTATACGGGCACGTGGTACGTTACCCAGAAGCTGATCCTGCTCATGGGGTTGTCTCTGTAACAGAATCCTGAGTGGAGGAGGCCAAGGGGACACCCACGGAGTTCGGGGCTTGAGCAAGTCGATAGATCCTGCAAGAAAGTACGCAGGGTTGGAAGGGGGCCAGCACGGAGACTCGCCTTGACTTGGCGTCGGCAAGTGGATGTTGCGACGCGCATATATATATATATATATATATATATATATATATATATATATATATATATATATATATATATATATATATATATATATATATATATACTCTTGAAATTGTCAAAAATAACAACAGTAATCAATTCTGCGCATCCCTTTCCTTCAAACTTCAAAAACGTAAAAGATACCTAATTAAAATAATATGAAAACACGGCCAAATGCAAAAAAAAAAAAAAAAAAAAAAAAACCGACACAAATAAATTCAAATAGATAAATCTTTTTTGATGATTCTGCGAAGCAAAAGTCAAGATCCCAGGTACTAATGAGGCAGGAAGTGATTATCACACACACACACACACACACACACAAACATTAGCGCAGAGAGAGAGAGAGAGAGAGAGAGAGAGAGAGAGAGAGAGAGAGAGAGAGAGAGAGAGAGAGAGGTTTAGACACAAATGGACAGACAGGTAGACACTGACAGACAGACATAGGCAGACACAGACAAAAACAACGCTAAATAAAAACATAAAACAGTAGTACAGAGAAAAAACAACGAAGTAGAAAAGGACAGAAAACAAAAAAAGAAATGGAACAATTTATTTGAAACAAAATTACTAACACTTCCCTCATTGCCGAAATAATTTATCCAAAACTGAGAAAAAATATATACAAACTACGAAAAATTCCACAAAAAAAGAGTAAATGAAGGGCACCGCTTTCCTTGTGTTAGGGCAAAATGCAAGTATGCTTAAGGAGTAGGAACACACACATACACTTAACCTTAACATTTATGGGGGAAAATTAGGGTGTGTGAAGGAGAGAGAGAGAGAGAGAGAGAGAGAGAGAGAGAGAGAGAGAGAGAGAGAGAGAGAGAGAGAGAGAGAGAGAGTAATGATGGGCAGGTGAAGGAAAGGTGGCTAATGAAAGTAAGAAGAGAAATAACAGGCAAAAAAATAAGAAAAAATGGTGAATTGTTTGTGCTATGTTACGTTTCGTCCTTTATTGTCTGACACTAAATCACAATTAACACACACACACACACACACACACACACACACACACACACAAACTTCCCCGCACCCCGAACACACACACCAGTCCATCTAGCCCCTCCCCACCCGGACACCCAACAAATAGCAGGATAAAATGCCCCAAAGAGAAGCAAAATTACGCCTAGGTTGGACTACGAGGCGGCGCAAGCCAGGGATAATGAGGGGATCAGTTTGGACCTAAAAATTAGCTACTTGTTATGGTAATGAGGCGTGTAGAGGATGGCCGAACTTAAAGAAAACGGACGCAGGAAGAGAGGGAGAGAGACAGAGGGACGCTTCTTGAACTTGACATTTTTCTCGGGTTCTTTTTATTCCCAAACTGTAGTAAAATTAATGGTAATCAAAGGGTAATATGGGTTTAAGGAGGAGGAGGAAAGATAAGAGCGTTTAAGAGAAGAGAAAGAAAAGGAGGAGGAGGAGGGGGAGGGACATGATCAAAACGAAGGCGAAAAAAGCGGCGGGTACGCGAAGTAAGAGCATAAGAACATAAGAACAAAGGGAGGCTGCAAGAAGCCGAATGGCCTACACAAGACGGCTCCAGATTTCCCCCCACTACCACCTGTCATCCTCATCCCTGTAGCTATCAAGTCTACTCTTAAAACAAGCTATCGTCCCTGCACTCACTATGTAATTGCTGAGCCTTTTCCATTCCCACACCACCCTATTACTAAACCAATGCCACCCTATTTCCCTCCTATATTTATACTTTTCTAGCTTAAATTCATTACTGCGTGTTCTATCCTGCTGGCTAATTATCAGTGCTTTACTTATATCGCCTTTGTTGTAACCCTTGACCCATTTGAATACTTCTATCAGATCTCCCCGCACTCTCCGTCTTTCTAGAGAATGTAAATTGAGATGTTTCATGATATGGGAGGTTCCTCAGTCCCTCAATCATGATCATCCTCCTCTGAACTGATTCTAGCAAGTTGATGTCCATTCTGTAGTGTGGGCACCAAAACTGGACAGCATAATCTAAGTGTGGCCTAAATAACGCTAAATAGAGTCTGGGGATGACCTCTGCACTTTTCTTGGTTACCGTCCTGTTAATAAAGCCTAATACCCTGTTAGCCCTATTCCTCGCACTAATACATTGCTTCCTTAGTTTTAGGTCAGAGTTCACTAACACTCACAAATCCCTTTCACACTCTGCTCTGCCTATCGCTGTGGAGTCTAAACTATACCCGTGTAATGGGTTGCGTGTTCTTACACTTAGAACGCTTCACTTGGTGATGTTAAAATTCATCTGCCATTTCACTGACCGAGCTGACAGTTTGTTGAGATCCTTCTGCAATGCTCTGGCATCTTCCTCCTATTTTGGTGTCATCCGCAAATGTACCTATGTCACTGGTTATCCCATTGGCTATGTCTTTGAAGTAGATAATGAATAAAAGCGGGCCTATAGCACTGAACCTTGAGGAACCCCACTGGTAACATTAACCCATTCGGATTTTTTTTACCGTTAATGGTAACCCTCTGTTTCCTGTCGCTAATCCACGCCCCAATCCAATCATAAACGTTCCGTCCGATTCCATGAGCCCTGACTTTATTTAAGAGTCTATGGTGAGGTACCTTATCGAAGGCCTTACTAAAATCAAGATAAACTACATCATAACTCTCGTCATTGTCAGCTGCCTCGTATACTCTACTGTAAGAGGATAAATGATTAGTGAGGCCCGACTTTCTTTTAATAAACCCATGCTGTGAGTCGTGAATTAAATTATGTCTGTCAATATGGTCCTTAATAATATCTGCTATTATTGACTCAAGCATTTTACCTACAATTGATGTCAAACTAATCGGCCTATAGTTTTGCATAGAAAATTTGTCTCCCTTCTTATATATTGGAATAACGTGTGCCTGCCTCCATGAAACAGGCACCACCCCTGTGTCTATCGACTTCCTATAAACTTTTGTTAGCTGCCCACTGATTTCAGATTTACATTATTTTAATACCCTGGGGAGAATTTCATCTGGCCATGGCGCCTTAGTAGCTTTGACTCTATAATAATCATGTCTGTCTAATCACGACCTCCCTACTTACGTTGATGTTGGTTAATCCTTCTACCTCTTCTCTCCTGTAAATCTGTTCTCCCTGAGGTATATCGTCTAATCCTTCTTTGGTAAATACAGTTAAGAAATATATGTTTAACGCCTCACTCATTTCCTCATCTGTATATAGCAGTGTTTCTCCTGACTAAGCTGCCTTACCCCTAACCTTGGTCTTATACAGGTGAAACAAAAACCTTGGATTGGGCTTTGCTTCCCTGGCAATTCTAATCTCATAATTACGTTTTGCTATACGCATGCTTTTCGTTACTGTTCTAGCTAAATCGTTGTAACAGTCCCTTAGGTGAGTTTCCCCCCCTCTTGATTCTAACATATAATCCTTTTTTCCTTACTATTTCAGTTTTTAGCTTGTCTGTCATCCATCGCACGGACAGATATCGGCTTAGTGCGATACCGACGCTTGTGAGGGTCATTAACACCTCCATGATCACATAACCCCTCCACCCCAACACACACACACACACACACACACACACACACACACACACACACACACACACACACACATCACCCTTCCCCACTTCCCCCATTACTCATCACATGAAACTCATTGTATTGTATTTTTGTGTATTTTCACCCTTACGGCTGCCTACAAATGAATAAACTATTTATTATTATTATTATTATTATTATTATTATTATTATTATTATTATTATTATTATTATTATTATCTGTTGACCTGACTTCCCTGCAAGGTATAAAATGTTGCTGACCTAGTTTAATCTCCCTGACCAGATTTTTGTACTCCCCCTCCAAGCTACTGACCTGACTAGTGACCTCACCAGATATTATCGCCCCTCCCTACTTTGGGTCCAGACCTACTTCTGATCCTCCTCTCCTAATCCTTTGCAGCTGCTTTCTTAACCCCTCGTAGTCCGCCTTCCTGAAGTCAGGTATTAATGTGTTGTTACTGCTGACCCTGTGCTCCCATTTAATATTAAATCTAACTTCCTTATGATCACTGTTACCTGATGAATTCCCAACCTCTATGTTGCTTAGTATGTCCTCTCTATTAGTTAACAACAGATCCAAAATATTTTTTTCTCTCTTTCCTCCTGTTCCCTAATTTGCAACTCATGTTCCCTAACTTTGTCTCTTTCGGCATGTTCCAGCTCGAGTAACTTAGCTTGCATTTCTATTTTTTTTTTTAACATGAGCTGAGCATCAGGGCTGGAGGCTTCAGGATTAGGGAATTTGACCGTTTCTGTATCCCCAAGATGGGCAAGGATGAGAGTTCTTAATTGATCCTTCCTAACATCTGAAGTGAAAGGGATGTTGAAAGTTTTAGCAATGTACTTTAGATCGTTTTTAATTACTTTTGCAGCTTTGAATTTCTCTATGTCGGGGTTACCTGCAAACTCTACGGCTTCAAACGTAGCCACGATGAAGAGTTCCACAAACTATAAGTGAAACCTGCTAGTGGCCTTATATATGACACGAAAAAGGTTATAACTTATAAGGCAATAAGAGGCTTACTGTTATTCAGTTGAATAACTAGCAGGTCAATTATGGCCAAAGGTGTTCTTTAGCAATGGTTAACAGGGATAACAGCCGAATAATGATGGCTTATTATCGATACTGATGGTAACTATCTAGCATTAACCAGGGAATGATGGTTAAATACCAAAAAAGGATCACTAGTCTTAACCGGAAACAAGATGGCTAACGACTAGTGAACAGGGCTGGTATACTAACCGTGAACATAATGGTTAACTACTAAATTGGTGATGCACGATAATCTACCCCCCCTGTTAAATTATCACAAATCACTAGTTAATAGGCACTTATGGGCTTCAGACAATTTACCCCAATAACGTGCCACTGGTATTCAATAATATAATATCCCACAATATTATATAGAATGTCTTGAATACGGTACTTTTCATTAATTGACTAGCTGAAAAGTTTTGGTAAAGGTCACGTTAATGGGTAGTACTAGTTAATTATATAGCCTCTGATGAAGCCCAACCTGCTTCGTTCGAGGTGTTGAGGTGTCGAAGCGCTGTGGTCAACACAGTAGCTGGAATTAAGGTGTTGAGGTCTGATGGTTGGGGCTCGTTATTAGGATGGAGATGGTGGTTGTGAAGCGGGACGAGCACCCCAGAACGACCCTTCAAGGCGTCAGCTCGAGGGTCGTTACAAGTATTTATCTATGACTGTGATCGCAATCATATCAAATTTATCTACCCACGCCTTTCCCTGCAATAAATTTATCTTATTCCTAATACTTCTACTGTTTTTTATTGAACACATTTAGACCTACCCCTTGGTTTATCCTGCAACTGCTATCATTATTATTACATTTTGTGTTCCCACTAAGTGTTGCCATCTTATGCCCCATCTTACCTACCCGAAAAAAACCTGCAGGGCCCCCAATCCACCTTCAAGGGAATCAGACAAGATCTGAACCCCCTCTCGTGAAAAGTGAACCTCGTCCCTCTGGTATAGGTGGTTCTCTCTCCAACTCCACTGTAGTGTCAGCCACCCCACCAGCCACGCCTTCACCCTCCACTGCACCACCGTCAGCCATCCCACCAGCAACGTCTTCACACCCACCAGACATAGTCAACTCAGAGCTACCCAGAGCACGTCTGTACACCTTGAAGACCTGAGGGCAACTGAGAAGACCTGAGGGCAACTGAAGACCTGAGGGCAACTGAGAAAACCTGAGGGCAACTGACGGAGTAAAGGAGGAAATGTAAATATGAAGGGCGATAAGAGTTGGTAAAAATAATGACAAGAAAAACAAATGAGCAACCGATGAGTCATGATAACAAAAATAAACAATAGACGAGAATTAGAACCAGAACATAATTTTCATTGCATCTGAACCTTAACACAACACAACCAAAAGGTGACACAAGAACACTACTACACCACCCCGAAACACAACACCATAGCTCGTGCATGTCTACCCGCTATCTTCCACTGATGATGCCACCAATACCACCATCACCATTATCACCACCATCACCATCTACCCTCCCTAACACCAGATCGTCAACCCCACCCCCACCACCTACGATCAAAAAGACCATCACCACCCACCCTCCCTACCACCACACCCATCACTCATTATCAAAACCAACCCCACCACCACCACTTCCCCTCCTTACCAGTACAACCCCACCCACCACCACCACCACCAGCCTAATTAAAAATACAGGCCGGCCACTCCTCGTGCAGGCGACAGCGCCCCGCAGTAATTAGACGCGAGAGCCAAGTTTCCATTGACTACGACGGGGCATTGTCTGCATGAGCGACTCCTGCTCCTGCTCCTGCTCTTGTTACGTCTGATGCTCCCTCACTGCCCCTGCTAACCACCAACCCCATACACTATCGGCCGCCTGCTGGCCCAGCCCTCCCCTTTTGTTCCCACTATAGAGGTTTTGCAGTAACGTCACGAAATAGCGTCGCCTGCACCTTGTGCGTCGTCCGCAAACCCGTTGGTGGTCACCTCCCCAGCAGAGTGAGCAGACGCACCACGTGTGCCCCATCCCTAAGCCACTACCCGCGGGTAAATGGCAGGACCTTCAGCACCATTTGTGTTAAGTGATTACGCGAGATCGCTTGAGAATGCTGCGAAGCTAAATACATCGAAAAAATCAGTGCTTTTGGAGGAGGAGACTGGTAGACTGGCTGTCTAGCTGGCTGGCTGGTTGTCTGGTTAACTGGTGGGTTGACTGGTTGTCTGGTGGGTTGATTGGCTGGCTGATTGGTAAAGTGACTGTCTGTTTAACTAACCGACTGAATGGCTGGCTGGTTGACTGGATGACTGACTGGGTAGTTGACTGACTGGCTGTTTGGTTGGTTGGCTGGCTGGTTGACTGGCTGATTGGTTGGTTGGCTGACTGTCTGGCTGGTCGGTTGACTGGCTGTCCCTCTGCCTGACCGATCTGTAGCTGACCAGTGATGCCCAGGTAGGCCCAGGTAGGCAGCACAGGCAGGCAAACAGGTGAGGGCAAGTGACGACAAGTCACCTTACACTACGCACTCTTGGTCACTTCCCTGCGTACGCTTATATACTCCACCCAGCACTGAACTCTGTCCCTCTGTGCACTTTGCCTCCACTGAATTTCCTTTCCTATTTTCTTCCCCTGCTTGAGCGCCGCCATGCGTGTTTACCTCCGCCAGCTCATGTAAATCCCGTTCCAGAGTAATCCCCCGCCACACAATAAGCTAGGGGACCCGGTGCAATACCTAAATGAGTGTTACCTCATGTAATAATCTGATCAGTCTTGCCTGTAATATTCACCTCTGACAAAATGAGCACTGCAGAGTCGAGATGAAGCAGACGGCCGCCAGTTTTCCCTCCTCACAGCTGCTATCCACTTTCCCCGCTCTTCTGGATTCGCTGGAAATCTATAAAATGACACAGCATCTCTCCCGTGTAGAACATCCAACCGCACAGCATACGTATCGCATGACGAACACACAGAGCACTTGTGCAGCCGCCTCCAAGGTTTGCTTTGATAAGTGATCACCACCATTGACCACCAAGATGGCCGTGCAGGCCCGCGCTATCCCCGCACCCCCACTGATGACGTCAGCTGCAAAACCTCTATAGTACCTAGTCCTCACTCCCCCATCTCTTATTAATAATTCCCCTCCATCTCCCCACCCTGTTCATCTCCCCAACCTCTAACTTTTACGAACCAAGCAATATTCATCACCCAAATTATCTCCCCAACTCCAACCCCAGGCCTCACCCAATACCCCCCACCCTGGTTATCTCCCTAATCCCCACCCATCTCCTTCCCTATCCTACACCCATCGCTAACTAGTCCTCCACCCATCTTCCCTTCTAAATCTCTACTGATCTCACAGCATTCCCCACTTCCTTCTCTAACTGCTACTATCCATCTTCCCCCAGATCCACACTTATCTCCCTATTCCCCACCCGTCTCCTCCCTGCCCTATACTTATCTCCCAAACCCTGCCATCTCCCCTACTCCCACACCCCCGCCGTCTCCTCAATACCATTCCCGCCGCCAAATGCGAGAACACGATTTCGACGCCCAATATATTTGTCTAACGACCTCAAGTGAAGTCAGCTGGGATCAAACGATGCATGCTGCGCCCCTCACACACACACACACACACACACACACACACACACACACACACACACACACACACACACACACTTGAAAGCTAACATGTGCAACACTGTTTCTTAAGTTTCACCGTTTCAGAAATGCCTTAGTAAGCGGTTGTTAATTTTCAGCGACACAACAAAACATTATCTGTCAATTGCCTGGCCGACAGACAGACACAAAACCAACCGACCATGCTCCCTTAGGCACCCTGCTGACCTTTAACACCGCACAATCCTCCACCACCTCTGCTGGCTCCGTAAAATATTATGCCCTTATATTCTTTCCCCCCCAAACACAAACATTATACAGGCTTGGAAGGACGAAGAAAGGGCACGTATGTGTGGGGGGAGTGGGGGGGCAAGCCCAAAGCAGCGTCAGAAGTATGTTACCATGGGAAGTGAAGCAGACAAACCGGGTAGAACTACAATACAAACTTTGCAAGACAGTCATAAAAAGGTAATATGTTTTCTTATCCTTAACCTACATTAACCATAAGTTATATAATATATCCTCTGCGAGTGGGTGTTATCCTTTTCGTATAACTGGACAATAAACAAGAGAAATCAGCATAACATTAACATAAACAACAACAACAACAACAACAACAACAACAACAACAACAACAAACAAAAGCAACGGTCATTGTCTTAAAGGTATTATCCATCGCTTTGGAAACTCGTAAAAGATTACAAAGAAAAGTCTTGACAATCCCATTTTTATCACGATGTGTGTGTGTGTGTGTGTGTGTGTGTGTGTGTGTGTGTGTGTGTGTCAAAGGAGGCAGATGACTGTCACACTGCTCTTTGTTTACTCACCAAATTACTGACCAAATACACTATTCTCCTCTTCCTTTCCTTCCTTCCTTTCCCTTCCATTCCCTTCCTTCCCTTCCCTTCCCTTCACCCTGGCCCTAACATGTTATCAGCTTCCATTCTTCTTTCCTTCACCTCTCCTGAATCCCACCTTTTCTTAACTGATTCATTCTATCATTCATTCATTTTTCCTGTACCTCATTTTTATGACCCGCCCCTCTCTCTTTCCTCCTTTACCTGTATAACCTCCTCACATGAATTAATCACTTTCTTCATTCATTAATTCATCCTTCCAGTCCCTCACATGTGCTCAGCCTCCATCCTTCGACCCTTCTTTCCTTCACCTGTACAGCCCGCCTCAGCTGCATCCATTCATTTTCTCGTCCTTTCGTTATTTGTTCACTTTATCATTATTCATCCCTCGACGACACCTCTGCTTTGCTCTCAACTTTCTACCAATAATTTGTCTCAATCTGCACGGCCCTTCCCCTTACCTCAATAAGTCACTAATACCAAAGGTTATTCTCTCTCTCTCTCTCTCTCTCTCTCTCTCTCTCTCTCTCTCTCTCTCTCTCTCACACACACACACACACACACACACAACATCCTGTCTAAAAGTTGTAAAATCATTGCCGAAAGGGAGAAGAAAGAGAGGTGAAAGGGAAATCACAGGACCCTGTACTTAATTAATAAACACAAAAATACATACAAATTAACAATAATCCAATCTCCTTGAGCTTTATGACGCTCAGCAATAAGAGGAACACGTCGAGTTTGATTACACCTCATAGCATGCACCATTCTCCTCCCCTGTTGTCTGTGCCCTTGTGAGGGAATGAAGAACAAACAATAATGCGCCTTTACACGTCGCTTAAACACATGGATCTCTCTCTCTCTCTCTCTCTCTCTCTCTCTCTCTCTCTCTCTCTCTCTCTCTCTCTCTCTCTCTCTCTCTCTCTCTCTCTCTCTCTCTCTCTATTGATGACATTTACTTTATAGGTGTCGCCCTCCCTCCCTCACATGAATTTCAATCCTCTCTCCTCCCTTATATCTGGTTTCCTTCCCTATTCATACTCCCCTTCCTTCTTCCTCTTCTTTTCCACTCCCTATGTTCATTTTCTTGTCTTTATTCCGTAGAAGCTGAGAAGAAATGTTCCACACCCGCCTTGATTCCTCACACTTCCTCTGTATAATGTTCATTATATATTGATCATTGTCTTACTTTTAATGTAGAAGCTTGTACAGCCTTATATCTAGAGTGTCTCAGATTTGATCAAAACTCACTACGAGTAAACAGAAGAAAGTATTGGGGCAGGAAGGAGAAAAACTTACCCATACGCAAATAATAGTCTATATTTGACTCGACGTCAACCAATCGTGTTACACAATCATGCATATCAGTGTTAGATGTATATTAACCAGTAAATGGAGAAAATGCAACATACGGGTCAGGCACCAATTACTAAGAGGGGTTGATTACATGTTTCTAGGGATATAAATGATTGTGGAGTGGCGGAGATGGCTTGATCACAAGAGACGAAAAAAAGAGACTTACAAGAGTATAATAAATAATAGAAGATATATCTCCTGTAAGAGAGAGAGAGAGAGAGAGAGAGAGAGAGAGAGAGAGAGAGAGAGAGAGAGAGAGAGAGAGAGAGAGAGAGAGAGAGAGAGAGAGAGAGAGAGAGAGAGTAAATTATATAAATAGACAGTCGGAGAGATAGACAGACAGACAGGCAGACAGACAGAGGATAGAGACAGACACAGAGTCAAGGATACACACAAACACAGTACAATCACTGGCAAACCGACTAGATAAAAGAGTCATGGGGACAGACATTTTTAGGCTTGATCCTAAAATTCAGACTTCTTATCGTACATGTACTTTTTATTTCCATTTAACGTATAGGAGCAGCATGCAGCGAGGATTTGTTTTCTTTTTACACAGCCTTTGTTTTTCAAGGC
>NC_066515.1:10885970-10943470 GCF_024679095.1 Eriocheir sinensis | reverse complement strand
ACCACCCACCCGGCCCAGACGATGCACCGACCCAATAAAGTCGCCCGTACACTACCCTCTTACCCAGTACACTGCCCAGCGCACTATAATCTCTTGATTGCTTCCGCCACTACCCGTACTGTGAGGTGAACAACCCTTGTGGTCTTCAAAACCTTCACTCACCGTATTGGGGGCACACTATATCCGCCCTGTTTCTCGCCGGCTTAGGACTGTGTAGGAGGCTACCTATGCCTAGTTAGGCTCATCACGCCCCACCATGGCCACCCTCCACAGGGTGAAGGTGAAATATAAACTCAATGATGGAGCAGAAAAAACAGCCATAGAGAGAAAACTCCTTGAATGCCTAGCCAACCAGAACATCTTGGTGGCAGACATAAAGGAGAGCTATGGGGGCTACTCCTTGTACGTGGCAGATGACAAGTCATTTGACCACATATATCTGGACACAACAGCCAAAGTCCTTGGCGACGCAGGCTTCACCCTATACACCCCCCCAGAGGTCAAATGCCGCAAGTGCATTATCATCAAGAATGTACAGGGCTTGGCGGACCATGATGTGCTTCATATCAAACAAGATATTGAACGCATACAGAGCTGGGCATCCGTCACAGAGGTCATTCGCTTCCCGAAAGGCCACACGTATAAAGTCATGTTCAGAATACAAGACATGGCTGCCACGGCATGCAGGCAGGGACTGAAGGTCCTAAATCTAAGCCTTACGCCAGCCCAGTTGGAGGTGGAACAATTTATTCCACTCACCGTGTGCTTCAGATGCTACCAGATTGAAGGACACACAACAAAGGAGTGCACAAAGCCACAAGACTACAAGGTGTGCTCAATCTGCGCAGAGACAGACCACACGTGGCAAGAATGCGACGCAGGGGAGCAGAAATGTGTCCTGTGCTCAGGCCAGCACTCTTGCATGGCCATGAAATGCCCGAAAAGAAAACAGGCACTAAAAGACAAATGTGCCAGGGTAAATGCCAGCAAGCTGAAACCTAACCAATTGTATTCTTATGTAGCCAACAACAATCAGACTTACCCACAACCCGGCTCATTAGAAAACCAATTGAAGGTTGCAGCTATTACGGCTACTGCCCTATCTCAAGAGCAAAGAACGCCAGGCACATACCAGGCTGTCATAAGGACACTGAGCATTGATAATAGCCTCCCATTACCGGCTAACACGAAATCAGCAAACACAGCCTTGGCTGAACTCGCTCAGACCCTTCAGGCCTTAGTCCCAAGTCTATCAACAACGGCCATTCAGACCCGCCCCCCACCCCCAGCGGCAGGCTCGGCCCAGGCTGTCACCCCAACCCAAACAAACGATGAATCACCTCGTGAAGAGGCACCAGGGTCACAACTGGGGCAGAGGAGCGACGGCCCGACCCTTCCATCCCACCCATCGCCCCCACTCCCTCAACCCTCGCGGTCGGTCCCCTCGACCACACAACCATGCCCACCACATCAGGACCAACACAAAGGTGCCAACAGAGCAAGCACTCGCCCCGGACTGAGGAGCGAGGCAAAAGGAGCAACAAAAACTGACCCCTAATACAACCATGTCATTCACACAACCTACCAATCAACTAAAAATACTACAGCACAATGTCCACCATTGGCACACCAAACGCATCAATCTAATAAACACGTACACACATGAGAAGCCAGATGTAATCCTCATAAATAGCCATGGCCTCCCCAACACCCAGGCTCTAAAGATACCGGGTTATTTATGTTATCAGCGGAACAGAACAGGTGAACAACACGCTGGAGTGGCAATAGCAGTCAAAACAGGAACCCAGCACAAAATATATGACGACTTCCACTACTCCGACACCCTTTCTGTTAAATTAATGACTCCCCTCGGGCCCATTAATATTGCCACTACTTACATCCCCCCACGAGAGGGCTGCATCATGTTTCCTGACTTCTATAAACTGCTACGCATACCTGAACCCATGTACTTCCTAGGCGACTTAAACGCACGCCACACCAGCCTTGGCCATTCCAACACAAATACAACTGGACGAAACATTATGAAAATCATCACCACCTTCGGAGCCCAGCACATAGGTCCAAATTTCCCCACGTTTATAGGCCACTCAGCCCTCACCACGCCTGACGTGATTCTAACGAATGGGAAAACATACCACAACACCCACGCCAGCCAGGGGCCACTAACGAGCAGCGACCACCTCCCAATACTGTTCACCATTTCAACCACTCCCGTTGTCGTGCCCTATCCACAGCGGATGAACACAAAAAAGGCGAATTGGGAGCAATATAAGAACATTATTGACTCAGAACTACCTGACCTACATCTAGAGGGGAAAAACACAGATGACATAGAAACCGCTGTCAACACCTGGTATACCGCTGTCAAAACTGCCCAAGCACAAGCAATACCCCTCACAAGGCACAAAACACTATCATACCCCCACCGCAACCAAGAGATTACGGACGCACAGCTACGTTTTACCAACATCCTCCGATACGCCGGGCGGCACGGCTAGACGCATGATCTTTATCAACAAAGTAGAGTTCTCCAACGAACGCTACAAGATACGTGCAAAACAGCATACAACAGGCACTGGGAAAACACAATAAAAGGCCTCGCCGAGAAATACAAGGACCCAAAAGCCTTCTGGCAGGGAATAAAACGCCTGCAGGGCAACACACACCACCGCCCCATACACCTAGAAAAGGGGGTAAATTTGTAGCACTTCACCAGTCTCGCATTTCCGAACGAAACTAGTTTTTTTCGGTAGTTTTCGGCCTGTTTTGAATGAATATGCGTGTCATTTCTATCGCAAATCACGTGTTTTTTTTTACCCCCCCCCCCCTTCCAACCAAGAGACTAATGATTTGCGATAAAAAATTTAGAGCACATTCATTCAAAACAGACCGAAATCTACCAGAAAAAACTAGTTTCGTCCACACAGGTGCATTTAAACTAAACATAACCCTAACATAACCTAACCTAACCTAACCTAACCTAAAACTAACCTAACCTAACACTAACCTAACCTAACACTAACCTAACCTAACCTAACCTAACCTAAAACTAACCTAACCTAACCTAACATAACCTAACCTAACCTAACCTAACCTAAAACTAACCTAACCTAACCTAACCTAACCTAACCTAAAACTAACGGTAAATTTGTAGCACTTGGGGCTGGGAGGCGGCGGTGGATCGGCGGGCAGTAACCCATCAACCATCAGAGCGGTCGTGTGTCACGTCCTGGCCTTGACCGCCCTCCCTCCCTCCCTCCGTTATAAATGATTTCCGAGGGGTGTTTATGGGGATGAATTTACTCAGAATGCGGAGCTCTTTCTAATGGTCAGGGTAAGAAAAGCCATCTCTAGACTGGTGTACTCCTACAATAATACCGAAAAGGGAGGAGTCAAAATACAGGATGACGAGGGTATTGCCCAAGAGTTCAGTGAAACCTGGAAGTCAGTGTTCACAATAAGACCTGAAGACAACGCTCACTATGACCAAGACAATGAACGGGAAGTAAAGGCATGGCTCCAACAGGACCCAACAAGAACCAGGCCACACCATACGATTGATCTGCAACGCCTAACACAGGCCCATCTGTTGACTATGGAAATAGGCACAGCCGAGCTCCGGTCAGCTATAAACAAAACGAAAAACACGTCGCCCGGAGAGAGCAAAATAGATAAACAACAAATCATTATGTTACCCCCCCGGGGGCTGGCGTACCTACTCACCATATATAATGCGATGTTAACAACAGGTTACTTCCCTCAACGATTCAAAGTCGCCACTCTCACCATGATACCTAAACCAGGCAAACCATCCACGGATCCCAAGAACTACAGACCAATCTCACTCCTAGAAGTTCCTGGAAAAATCTTTGAAAGAATAATCAACTTACGACTCAGATGTCACCTGGAGGAAAACAACCTTTATAACCCGTCACAGTATGGCTTCAGGGCAGGGAGGAGCACTACGTCAGCTATCTCCATCGCCAGCGAAAAGGTAGCACTCACTAAAGGACAAGGACTAAACTGCACTATTATCCAACGCGACATCAGCAAAGCGTTTGCTAAAGTCTGGCTACAGGGCCTGCAATACAAAATACTTCAACTCGGACTGCCAGAGCTAACGGAAAAACTGTTATGTAGCTTCCTTGATCAGCGCTCAGCTTCCATTCGAGTTAAGTCAGCAATATCCTCCCCGTTCCCCCTGCACAGCGGCGTGCCACAGGGCAGCGTGTTATCACCAACGCTCTTCATCACCTACACCTCTGACATGCCCCGGTCTGATAACAGAAGCTGTATGGATATATATTATGCTGACGACGCGACACAAATAGTGACCTCCAACGATACCCTAGACCACCATGACGCCCTGGTCGTGCGGGAGGCGAACAGACTCAACACATTTGAAAAAAAATGGAAGATCAAGACAAACATAGACAAGTTCGCTGTGGTCGCACTCGGCAGGAAAAAATTAAATGACATACAAATACAGGGCATCACCATCTCCCACCAAAAACAATGCCAGATATTAGGCCACACAGTGACATCCACCGGCCTGATCGTTAAACACGTCAACGACAAAACCATGAAAGTTAAAACAGCCCTCACATCACTAAACAGATTCTGGCACTTCACAGAGCGGCTCAAACTGTATCTAGTAAAGACTAAGATACTTCTTATACTAGACTACTCACCCACCCCGACACACATGGCTTCCCACACCAAGATGTTACAGCTTCAGAGGCTGCAGAACAAAGCGCTGAGATTTGCCACCGGACAGAAATACCCGTACACGGAAAACACAGCAGCACAACACCGCAGACTCGGAGTACAACTAGTCAGCACAAGGCTACGGGAGGCGGCCGGAAAGATATGGGAGAAGCTAGACCAGCAAGACGACGTGAACTACACCCACGTCAAGGAGCTTGACGGCAGCACGAACTTGGTCCACCCCTGGTTTCCGCGCAGCTTGAAGTCACTACGAGAACAACCGCCCACACATCACTTCACACAAGTGACGCCATAGCTTAGCTTAGCTCTCTACACACAAACAATCCAAACACACAAACCCCCAGCACGCCGGGGGTATACAAATAAGGTGCCCGATAAACAATAACTACACCAGAACAACTAACGAACCTACACCATACAACTGTACACTCCTACTGTCTTTCCTATTCCCCACCTGTACCTCACCACTAACCCACTTCCTCTTCGTACTATACCCTTGATTAAAAAAAAAAAAAAAAAAAAAAAAAGAGAGAGAGAGAGAGTAACCTTCGCTAGATGCTGCTCCTACACAATAAAAGAGAACAAGAGGTCAGAAGAGAGGTCAAATTTGGGTAGAAAGGTGTCTTAGTACTCTCATTTTGTAATAATTCATGTCGTAGGCAGGATGAAATACAAACGAAAGAAGGCTGTTCCAGAGTTTACCAGCGGAAAGGATAAAAGAATGAAGATGCTGGTTAACTCCTGCACAAGGATTTGGGATAGGATAGGGATAAGCAAGAGTAGAAAGTCGTATGAAGAGGGACTGCGGGGCGGGGGAGGCATGCAATTTGGAGGTTCAGTAGAGCAGTTAGCACAGTATCGCTAGCAAATAAAAAGATGTAGCATTGCGGCAGAATTTATGAGGTAGAAGACTGATAGTAAGAGAGAGGGGGATTTGATGAGACGAGCAGCCTTTGACTCCATTCTGTCTAACAAAGCTGTGTGTGTGTGTAGCCCCCCACGCATGAGATGCATACATCATACGAAGGTAGACAAGTCCCTTGTAGTTAGTTTAGTTTAGTTAATTTATTGACAAAATATAGGGTTTACAAAGATATATATAAAAAATAAAAATAAAACATTACTACGTCATGTCCAAAACGAAAACTTTTTTTTTTGCCTTGTAGGTGCGATTTCACTCGTTGCCTACTTAAAAATGCTTAATACATCAAAAATATAATTGCGTAATTCAATAATATGAACTTATACGTACTTATATGACTTATATGAAATAAAACACTTATGTGTGTCTTGTAGGGGGAATTTCACACTTTGCCTACTTAAAAATACTTAATACGTCGTAAACATAATTGCATAATTCACTCATATGAACATTCTCGCTCGTTAACTTTTTCAGATTTACAAACTTGAGCATTCTGTACCTATCATGTAGGTGAGCAGTAAGCGAACACTCCACCAAATCGTCTTTCTGTCTGCACCTGAACACCATCGCATGCACAGACTCTGTCTTGAGAATGCTTGCGACTCCACCTTCCCTGTCTCTATCTTGAGACTGTGACATTAGTCTTAATCTTGTGATTTTTGTTGCCATGTCTGGGTATCATAAAGTTTTAAGGGTTAACTGCTCGAGCCCAAGCATACGTCATGTCCCCAAAAAATCTCGCGACCCACATGCACTGGTGGATAACCTGTTTAACTGGACCGTGGGTACTGGCTACGTATGTCACGCTCACTTCTGCCACTCAGCAGATAAACTGTTAATCTGCTTCTATGCTGTTAATAACAAACAAAAAATGTTTTCTTTTCATTGTTAACCATTCCATAATCATTACAGTACCGCAACACAATGCTCAACTTCCTCTTACACATTTATTAATTATTTGACACTATCACTGCATCGTCCATAAGTAATAACACATGTAAGCTTTCAAAAAATCCGTCTCCTGCAATCTCATTTTTTAGCATTTTCCCCATGTGGTCCATGTACAAAGTGCCTTCTTTGTTATATCAGTCATTTATTATGCACCACTTGTATTTTTTTTCCTGCCTGACTTACATATGCTTTTTCTTTCCTGTGACACAACACATTCATTTTAATAGGACATATAATATACCAGAATAAAGCCCGGAAAATGGACTTTAAAACAAGCCATCACATGGTTGAATATCTTACACAGGGTTCGTTTGTTCGTCTTGTTATTTTGTAACAGTTGATTTACCATGTTTCATAAGGTATTTCCTCAGATGAACATAAAAAAATGCATACGTGAGGTTCAATGGTGATTGACCTTGACCTTGACTACAGGTGACCTTTAAATGCATAATACTCCTTAACTAAATAAGAGCACAGCTGAACATTATATTTGACATTTGTATTGAATATGTGTGAAAGATTTCATATAAACACCAGGAAATTGGCATCTAGAAATGGCCGTTTTCAAAGATGTCAAAATCCGTTGTGTACAATGGCTCGGATTTTAAGCAGGGATGAAGTGTTTTGACGTTTTAACCTCCGGTGACTACTTAATTAGCATATTGGCATATAGGAGATACAGTTATGCAGGACAAAAGTTACCAACATTTTGAGTGGTCATTTGTAGCAAAAGGGCCATTAGTTCAAAATATATCGCTATTTATACTTCCCGAACCCCATAATTTCGGGTCCTGGATCGGGCGCAGTCCTTCATCTTTAACTAGCACTAAGGTACCGTTCCGAGCTTGACTTTTTTTTTTTTTATCTTGGAATATGCCTTTCAAGAAAATATGGTGAAATTTTGCCACGCCAGGTGGTACCTATATCTGGTCTGGGTCATGGATTACAGTCTGATGATTATCATGGTATCATAAAGTTTAGCTAAGGTGTTCATTACACTAATGCCTCTACATGGACAGCATCTAAGAGGGGGAAAAGAACAGGCGGAGACGATACAGAAGGTCCAACCTCGAGGAAGCTGATTTAGCGAGAGAAGAGATATAAAGTTTCAGGATTGGATTTTGAGTTAAGGATAAATTATAAATGTTTCTTGTAGAAGAAGGGGAAAGCTGTATGTTGTCGAAGAATAAGGTATAGGTATGTGGAAGAATATGTCGATATGACAGGTGCAGAGATTGAGTTGTTGACGCACTGAAGGATACCAAGTTCCTCTTGCCCCATTCATAAATGATAGCAAGCTCTAAGGTTCAGCATTCTGCAGCGTCCAGCCTATTATCATGTAATTTCTGTTGTTGTTCTTGGTGGTGGTGGTCCTGTTTCCGCTATACTTTTATGCTGGTTTATCTCGTTAATCGTTCAGTCTTACAAGCAGAAAAAAAATCATTGGAAAACGGTACATGTATTTTTTGTAAAAAAAAAAAGACGTATCGCCTTTTTATGAGTATCTTGCTAATTATATATCAAAGTTCCACCCGGCCACGTGCAGTTATTAGAGGGCGTGCCCCCAACTTTACCTGCACTTCTGATGCTGCTTTGCCCCTGCCCCCTCTCCCCCTTCAACCCGTGCCCTTTCTTTGTCCTTTCCGGCTTGAAAAATGTCTGTATATGCGGAGGAGGGAGTATCAAAGTGTCATGTTTTATGGAAGAAGAAAAAAGGTGGTGGAGGAGCTTGAGGCGTTAAGGTCAGTAGGATTTCAAAAGGGATGTGGTCGATCGATGAAGTGTCTGTAGGTCAGTCGGTCAGTATGTCTGTCAGTGGATGGGTAAATATGTTCACTGAAACTTCACCGCTTACTAAGACATCTCGGAAACGGCGAATCTTAAGAATTAGTGTTGCGCATGTTAAGCTTTTAAGTGTGTGTGTGTGTGTGTGTGTGTGTGTGTGTGTGTGTGTGTGTGTGTGTGTGTGTGTGAGGCGCAGCATGCATCGTTTGATCTCAGCTGGCTTCACAGGAGGTCATTAGATATATAAATTGGGCGTGGAAATCGTATTTTTGCGTGTGGCTGTGGGAATGAAGTCGAGGAGTGGGCGGGGGGGGGAGTAATGGGGATGATGAGGAGATAAGGATGGGTCAGGGAGGGGCAGGTAGGGTTTACAGAGATAACTGGGAATCTGGAGGAAGATGGGGAGGAGTATTTGAGACGGAGGGAGGAGGTCTGTTAGATAAGTAGGGATTCGAAGGGGAAGAAGGGTGGTTACTATAGAGCTAGCGATGGATTGGTGCGGCCTGGGGAGATAGTTGGGCGGTTAGGGATGGTGATGAGTGTGGATTACGGAGATGACCGGATTGTTGGAATATTTAGTGAGGCCGGGGATATGGGAGGGGTTTGGGAGATAATGGGTGATCAAAGGGGATATAGATGGGTATTATGGAGGTAAATGGGGTGAGGGATATTGCTGGCTTGGGAGGTGGTTAGAGGATGGGGAGATAAGCAGGGTGAGGGAGATGGTGAGGGACTACTTAGAGATGGTTAGACGAATGGGATATGGCTTAAATAGGAACAGGGGAGAGGGAGGCACCAGCAGACGGGTGTATGGGGTTGGGGGTTAGCAGGAGCAGGGAGGGAGCGGCAGACGCAACAACAGAGGACAGCAGGAGCAGGAGCCGTCCAGACAATTAGTCCAGTCAATCTGTAGTTTGATATGGAAAAAAACTGCAACAGAATAAATTCCTTTTGTAATTTAATATATATGCCCACCTAAATAACATATCAAAAGTAGAGGAAAAAAAGAGATAGTGGAAAGTTACCTAATTGACATAAATCCAATATGACCGCCAGGACAATTCTGAAAACCTTAAAAGTGCCCTATCTTTTCTTGTATTTATTGGAATGAGGTGATTTCAGTGTCTACACATATATTTTCAGGGTCCAGAAAAATTATAGTAAATAGGTTTACATGTTACAAATAACATTTTTTGTCAAAATCGATAATATATAATTTAATTTTAAGTTATTCATAAGTCATTGTGTGTTGGGTCTCGGTATATCCCTTTTACACTTGCCGCTTATTTTCTTGCATTATTTGCATATTTTAAAGTCTCCTATTCTGTTTAAGATCCATAATGCTCTCCTGTGTAATTTCCCATGATCTTCTAGACAACGGTGAGGAGACAGTAGTGCCTCGTCAAAAAGAATGTGAAGGTATTTTTGAAGCCAGCAAACTTCGGGGATTGACACTCACCACAACTGTAGGACAATCTGTGCACAAAAAGTGTCGTTTTGAATACTGCAACAGTAATTCCATTAACCGAGACCTCAGGAAGAAACAGGAGACTCCATGAACTAGCTGCCGTGAGCTCCGATCAAGTGATCCCAGGTTCATATTTAGTGAGCACTGATTGTTTTGTGGTCATCCTGCTAAATATGCCGGAAAGAAAAGAGGATTTAATGTGTTCACACTCAGGACAGAAGACTTCCAAACAACTATTCATGATTTATACAATAAACGTGAGGTCTCCTGGGCTCATGTTGTACAAAATAGAATTGAATATGCATAAGATTTACATGCAGCAGATGCAATATACGACCAACTATGCAGTACCAATTTCCGAACAGGGAATCATGTGAAAATAGTCAGCATACACCAGGCAGGCCAATCGATATATCAAAAGCAGAAGCCTTTTTGAAAGTGGTTGAGTACTTACAAAAAAAATGATGATATGCAGATACCTGTAGCTGATCTTGTTGAGATGATGAAAGAGTAATGTGACAATGAAGTGTATACTGCAAAGTACATGAAAGTCAAACTAGAAGAGCATTTTGGAAACAACATTGCTATCACTAGCAATGGCATAAAAGGCAACATTGATACACTCAGACCTACAGCTTCACATATTCTGAAGAAGTTCTACAATTCGCCAAAATTTCAAGAGAGTGAGAAAAAGAAGCTTAAGTTGGTGATATTAGTGATATTAAGTCCAGGGAGTCTATACGCGATACTTTTAGTTCTGATGATATTGCCTCCCTGGAAAAGAATTCCAACTTTGTACCAGAGACATTGCACCCTTTCCATCGAACAATCTTCAGCGAGAAAAAAAGCTGAGCGCAAAATAGGAGCCATAGGTCAAGCTGTTGTTCAAGCTGCTAGACCTAGAACACTAGTAGCACCTCTGCAGATAGGTTTGGCAGTGCAAATGCACCACCACTTCGTATCAAAGGTTCTTATTGATTGCCTCAATAGTCTTGGATTCTGTTCCTCGTACCCTGAAGTAACAAAGTTTGAGCGCTCTGCTGCAAAGTTCCTGGGTATTGACATCCCTATCATCACATATAAACATTTCGTCCAGTTTGTTGCTTATATGTAGACCACAACATTGTTACACTGGATGGTCGCAACACTTTTCATGGAATGGGTATTATTGCCGCAGTAACACCGATGACCAAAGTCCCAAGACAGATCCCCCGGATATCAATAACAGCAGAGGATGTAGCATATGTTGGCAGAATCAAAATACACTTCTATAAAACACGAAACAATGAGGCACCACCCTTGACATACGACAAGATGTATTTACCTATCTATAAAGACCCTTCATCAATGTTAGACCTGCTTTGGAAAATGTCTTGGCCTCTTCGTTCACCAAGACCTAGATGGTCAGGAATGATGCAAGCAGTGTCTCATGGTGTCCACCCAGGGCAGTCATCCATTATTTTCCTCCCAATGACTGATATGGATCCGACTAACCTCAGTTGCATATACTCAACGCTCTGTTTTGTGTCTTCTGAAACCAAATGCCACAATATATTTTTTTTAATTCGCGGCCTATTGCGCCGGTAGGCTTCTTCCCGGTGGGGCCCGATGGTCGGCCCAAGGCTTCTTCCCGGTGGGGCCTGATGGTCGGCCCAGCCCGTTCTGACGCAGGCGAGTGTTTATAGTGGCGCCATCTTGCATTGCCTCATGCTGCCCTCCCGGAGCTCATCTTTAATCCTAGGATCTACAGTCCGGGTTGATAGGTGGTCTTCTGGACAGCATGTGGGTAGTTTTCAGTCACTCGGCGGAGGCTGAAAATTCCCAGCTTGGGGCACCGGGCGGTAATTGAACTCGCGTCCTCCTGAACGCGGCGCCGTCACTCTGTTGGCTCAGCCACCGCATCCCCATCCAATCCTCACTTTTGATCAGCCTCTCTGGTGGAAGGCTCAGATCATCATTGCTGGAGAAAGCACAAAGAGTGACCTACGCTCTATCATAATCTGTCTTGGGGCCTTCCACACTGATATGAGTTTTCTGGGGTGCATCGGTAAAATCATATATGGGACTGACCTAGCTGAGCTGCTTGAATCAGTGTATGCACCAAATGCTGTTGCCCATATGCTCAATGGGAAAGCGGTATCAAGAGCATTCAGGGGGCACTGTCTTGTAGACGCAGCATTAAATGCAATGATTACGTCTCGGACATTTAGATTTCCTCATCCAGAAGTGAGTCATGATGGCTCAGAGACTACAAAGGAAACTAGAGTCTCTGCGTGCATACCCTAGAGGCAATGTTACCATACTTCACTACTACTGGCCACAACCATTATGCTAAATATGTATACATCCACTTGCAACAGATGTATCCGCTCCAGACACAACATCCAGATATTTATGATAAGTTCAATGCAGGGTATCATGTTGTACGACGATGCGACAGATCTTGGGGAGGACTGTCATCTGATCTGGTAATAAAGCAAGTACTAATGAGAAGTATGAAGACTACTGTGGATTAACGCGTGGTCGTGGAATGTCTGAAGTACAACGTGCCCAGAGGCTACTGTCCATGCCTGTATGTGTTGATATCAGTATGGTTATGCAAGAGTTCATGGCAACAAGTTACGCAACAAGTGAACAACACAAAGAAACCACAGATGCAAGAAAAAAGAGAGATGAGCTTGACATATCTATTCAAGGGTTGAGAAACTTGCCATACGAGGAAAGACTCAAACAGTTAAACTTGCATTCTCTAGAAAGGCGAAGGGTGCGTGGAGACATGATCGAGGTTTATAAATGGATGAAGGGCTTTAATAAGGGAGACATTCATAAGGTTTTGTTGGTAAGAGAACCGGGTAGGACACGAAGCAATGGGTTTAAACTGGATAAATTCAGATTCAACAGGGACACAGGCAAAAATTGGTTTACAAACAGGGTGGTGGATGAGTGGAATAGGCTTAGCAGTCACGTGGTGAGTGCCAATACAATTGTCACATTCAAAAATAGACTAGATAAATTCATGGACAGCGATATTAGGTGGGGTTAGATACACGGGAGCTTAGGGTCAAAGGAGCTGCCTCTACAGAATGGACATCAACTTGCTAGAATCAGTTCAGAGGAGGATGACCAAGATGATTCAGGGGCTGAGGAACCTCCTATATCAAAATAGGCTGAAACATCTAAACTTACATTCACTAGAGAGCCGAAGAGTGCGGGGAGATTTGATGGAAGTATTCAAATGGGTCAAGGGTTACAATAAAGGCGATATAAGTAAAGTACTGAGAATTAGCCAGCAGGATAGAACTCGCAGTAATGGATTTAAATAAGAAAAGTATAGATTTAGGAGAGATATAGGCAAGCATTGGTTTAGTAATAGGGTGGTGGGGGAATGGAATAGACTCAGCAATCACATAGTTAGTGCAGGGACGGTGGCTTGTTTTTAAGAGTAGACTGGATAGCTACATGGACGAGGACGACAAGTGGCAGTGAGGTGTGGGTGCAGAAGGGTGACGGGGTACTGGATGCGTGCCTAGTACCGCCGGTATAACGAGGATCAAGCCTCTACATGTAACCCCTGTAACTACACATCACCCATCGTGAGTAGTGAGGGGTATTCTGGAGCTGCCCTGTGTAGGCCACCCGGCCTCTTGCAGTTTCCCTATGTTCTTATGTTCTTATGTTCTATCACTACTGGGTCTGCTCCAAGACAGAAACCCCTTTGCACAAGACCCATTACTAAGTAACATTGTCAAAGGTGTCACAACTGACCAAACTGTCAATGCCCATGAAGCTGCAGAAGAGGACAAAAAGATACTCGAAAGTATGTAAGGAAAGAATGTCATGGAGTACACTTTCAGAAAAAAAGTAGATGCCCTCTTCGGAGGGAAAAAAAAAAATTAAATATGCATGTATTCACTATATATAAGTGGAATTACATATTATATGATCTTTCAATGTATTCTTTGACAAACATTAAAAGGGTACTTGATGAAAATCCTGTTATTTTTAGCAGCGCATGAGTGTGGGAAGCTTCTAAAATAAGTGAATTTTTTACCATGTTCCACCAATTCCTTTCTTCTCTACTTTTGATATGTGATATACTAAGGTGCTAGGAATTTCATACAGTAGTTTCATTTCTGTTCTAATTTTTTTTCCATCATGGGCCAGAATTTGTGCTAAAATGACTGGACTAAATGTCCCGTCGTAGTTAATGGAAACTTCTAATTACTGGGGGCCGCCATCGTCTGCACGAGGACTGGCCGGTCTGTATTTTTAATTAGGCTGGTGGTGGTGGTGGTGGCTAGGGAGGTAGGGAGGCTAAGTGGTGGTGTTGATGGTGATGATGGTATTGGCGGCATCAGTAGTGGCGATAGCGGAGTAGAGTTATGGTGCTTAAGTTATGGTGTGTTGCGGTGCGTTGTAGTCTTCTTGTGTCGCCATATGGTTGTGTTGTGTTGGGGTGAAATGCGGTAAATATAATGTGTTGTTGTTAATTTTCGTTTATTTTCATGATTTTGTTTACCTTTACACCTTGGTTGCTCATTTGTGTTTGTTTTCATTATTATTACCAACCATTATCGCCTCCTTCCTTATTCACCTTCCCTCCATTACTGTATCCTCTCGTACTCGCTGCTTTCCTCTCCCATCCTTGGTCTTCTCTCTCTCTCTCTCTCTCTCTCTCTCTCTCTCTCTCTCTCTCTCTCTCTCTCTCTCTCTCTCTCTCTTTCTCTCTCTCTCTCTTTCTCTCTCTCTCTCTTTCTCTCTCTCTCTCTTTCTCTCTCTCTCTTTCTCTCTCTCTGTGCTTACCCAATAGTGCGTGCGTGTGGGCGCGTGCGCCTTGTGTTTGCCTGCCTGCTGCGTGCGGGCGTGCGTGCGTGTGTGTGTGTGTGTGTGTGTGTGTGTGTGTGTGTGTGTGTGTGTGTGTGTGTGTGTGTGTGTGTGTGTGTCATAATCACTTCCTGCCTCGTTAGTACCTGTAGTCTTGACTTTGGCTTATCAGTGTCATCTATAAAAAAATCAGTATGTGATTTATTTTATGTAGGAGTTTTATTATTTGTTTATTGGTTTTGCTTTATTTTTTTTTTTTTAATTGGATATCTTTTATGTGTTTGAAGTTTGAAGGAAGAGACCGCGCTGAATTAATCGTTTTTGACATTTCCAAGTGTACATACTCAAGATTTATTTTTTATTTTTTTTATTTATATGCCGCAGGAGTTGACTTCTTGTTAGTGTTATTGTTCTTGTCGTTGTCGTCTTTTTCTTCTGCTGCAGCTGTTACTGTTCTTTTTCTTCATTATTATTTTCTTTTATAAAACATAATGTATTTGTTTGTCCACCTTCTTTAAAGGATTTAGTGTGGCTGTAAGAGATAGGGTGAATAAACTTTCGAAATCTTCCATCAGATCGCCTCGACGATATTTTTTTATCGCCCATCATTTGCAACATTCACGCAGTTTCTTGTTTTTCTAGGATATAATTTGAGAATTATTATAGGCCAAGGCAGTGCATGGTAAAGCGTTCTAGGCTAAGGTCACTGTACCCTAGTCTTCCGGCTGTCTCCAAAGGTCGCTCTACGCCATCACTCAGAGGTTGCCAGCAAAGGTTGCAAAGCAAAGGTCAGGACTAGTGACGATTTTCCTTTACCACTCCAAGTTCTCTCTCTCTCTCTCTCTCTCTCTCTCTCTCTCTCTCTCTCTCTCTCTCTCTCTCTCTCTCTCTCTCTCTCTCTCGATACCGTCCCCAAAATGTCATATTATCCGGATCATTTCATTAGTTCGAATGTGTACAAGTTTTCTCCATTCATCGTAATTTCGATTACGGGAGGGAAATTTAGTTTAGTAAAATGTCTGACGCGGGAAATTTCGTTTTATCAGATTCCCTCTTTGGGTTTAGACGGAAGAGAAGGGGAAAGATGAGAAACAGGAGAAGTAGGAGTAGGAAAATGAGGAGGAGGAAGAGGAGGGGGAGGAGGAGAAGGAGGAGGAGGAGGAAACATGGAAACATGGACGAGCAGGCAGCAGAAAGCTTGTTGACTCATCACAAGGCTGCCTGCTTTCAGTGATTTAATCAATCCGTCAGCCACAGGAGTGGCTTGCGGGAAGGATTAAAGCACTTATGTACCTACTCTTGGATACATTAACTTCACTCCCGATGCAGCAAAGTGTCGATCAATTCGTTTCTTGAAGGAGCTGCTTGTCTCTGCGCTAACTACTGCAGGAAGGCTGTTCCAGTGGCGAGCAACTCTATTCGAGAAATAACTCCTGCCGAGGTCGGAATTGCATCGCTTTGCTTGTATTGTTTTCCATTGTTTCTTGTCCTCGGGTTAGTTTGTAGCGCGAAGAGTTTCGAGTGATCAACATTGCTGAGCTTGTTCAGGTACTTGAAGAATTGTATCATGTCTTCCCGAAGTCGTCTCTTTTCCAACGTGCAGAGGTTGAGTCGCTCGAGTCGCTCTTCGTAAGGTTTTGTCCTCAGTGATGGTATCATCTTCGTGTCGCGGCGCTGTACTCTCTCAAGTAATGCAATGTCTTTCCTGTAATTTGGAGACCAGAATTGCACGGCGTATTCCAGGTGGGGCCTTGCCAGCGAATTATACAAGGATAACATAACTCCCGGCGTCTTGTATTCTAAGTTCCTCGTTATGAACCCGAGAACAGTATTGGCTTTCTTACAGGCAGACTTGCAGTGTTTTGTTTGTTTCAAGTCACTGCTGATGGTGACCCCGAGGTCTCTTTCCTCTTGCACTACCTGCAGTGGTTCGCCACCCATGTGGTATATGTGGTTGCTGTTTCTGGATCCGATATGCATTACTTAACAGTTGGTAGTGTTGAAGGACATCTGCCATTTTTCTGACCACTGGGTGATCTGGTCCAGGTCTCTCTGGATAATTTCGCAGTCTGCTGTCGTGAGGGCCTTCCCACCCACCTTTGTGTCGTCGGCAAATTTTGAATGAGTGGATTTCGATACTAGTAATAGGTCGTTGCTATATAAATATAATGAAGAGCATGGGTCCCAGCACTGACCCCAGTGGCACTCCACTTGTGACCGGGAGCCACTTGGAGGCCTGTCCGTTGAGTACAACTCGCTGTTTTCTTCCAGTGAGCCAGTCTTTTATCCACGCTGTCAGATTGTCGACAAACCCCGCCTACTGAAGTTTCTTGAGGAGTCTTTCGTGTGGCACTTTATCGAAGGCTTTTCGCAAGTCTAGATATATAACATCACTGGGGATATGATTATCCCAGTTTTCATGGATGCCTTGGAAGAAGTCCAGTAAGTTGGTTTAGCATGAGCGCTTATTTCTGAAACCGTGCTGAGCATCGGAATTGATGTTGTCTTCAAGAAACTTAAAGAGTTTGTCTCTGGTGATCTTCTCGAGAATTTTTCCCGCCACTGAGGTCAAGCTGATTGGTCTGTAGTTTAAGGCCACGCTTTTGTCTCCCTTTTTTGTAGATCGGTGTTACGTTCGCTCGCTTCCAGTCTTCGGAAACTTTGTTTTGTTGTAGTGTCAGATTATAGATGGGGGTGAGTGGCTTGAGGATTTGCTGCTTGAGTTCCTTGGGCAGCCTGGGTGACAAGTCGTCGGGTCCGGTTGACTTATTTGTCTCAAGTTTATCTAGGTACTTTTGCACCCCCTCGGGGGAGCAGGGCTCTCGGTACGAATTGGATGTTCTTGACCGTGAAAACAAACGTTAAGTTTTCGTTCATAATTTCGACCATTTGTCTGCTGTCCTGAGTTAGTATGACACTTTCATCTTTTAGGGCGGGGACCGATATTGCTTTTTGCCTTTTTTTGGGTTCTTATATACGTGAAAACTTTTTCAGGTTGGACTTGGCTCCGCACGCAATTTGCTTTTCATAGTCGCGTTAACGTTGTCAAATGAGAGTTCTGCAGGCTCTGAGGCTTTGATGGTACTATTCGAGTACCTGATCAGTGTGGTTTTCCTTTAGCAAGTTGTATTTCCTCTTTAAATGAATTGCCCGTCGAACTTGGGTAGTCATCCATGGTCGGTATATGGCATTATTTGTTCCCCTAGTCTTCATGGGAGCAGTTTTTCTCTCTACCTCAAGGAGTTTGTTCTTGAAGCCGTTCCACGCGCCGTCTACAGGAGTGAAGTTTATGGTTTCCGAAGTTGTCTGGGTTAGCAGTTCACGAGTGAGATTAAAATTGGCTCTATTATGGTCTGGAATCTTGGATGTGTTTCCGGTGAGCTCATGGTCTGTTCTGATCTTAAGGCGAATTAGGTGATGGTCGCAACCACTTAGTTTTTCGCCGACTTGACATTCACGTGAGAGATCGGAATCACTCACGAGTACTAGGTCCAGTCAATGTTGGAACAGTTGAAGTCCCCAATAATGACTGACTGTTTGTTTTGTGTTATGGTATGAATTTCCTCATACAGCGCTGCGTCGTCAGCTGCTTGTTGCTTTGAAGGTCTGTACACGGTTCCAATCGTCAGTTTGTTGTGTTCGGTAGTTTCCAGTTCAACATAACCGGTGTCATATTTATCCGAGTCCTGTTTGGTTATTTTCACAGCAGGGTATTTGTTCTTGACGTAGCATATACCACCTCCTCCTTTCTTGTGAAGTCTGTTTTTGTAGAAGCTTTCGTATCCCGGAATTGAGAATTCGGTCATTAGGTGGTCAGAGGTGGCCCACGTTTCGGTGAATGCAATCCCGTCCGGTCTTTCCACATTAATGTAGGCAAGTAACTCATCCTGTTTGGGTATTAAGATCCGTGCGTTGGTGTATAGGACAGAAATGTCCTTCTTGACTTCGACGCTTCGAGGCACAGTAGTCTGGTTTCTGCGTGTTTTTTTTTCTGTTAGAGGCCTTGTTGTATAAGGGGCGGTCTCTACTGCTTGATTGTTTACGGTACTTTGGCGCCTCTTCCACGCTTGGAGTTTTTTGAGTACGAAAAAACCTCATCGTTCAGCAACCTACCAAGCCGTGCTAAACCAATTTCATTAAGGTGAAGACCGTCAGGATGGAAAAGGTGGGGGTTGTCATTGAAATGATCCCACGCTATTGTGAACGAAACTTCCTCGTCCTGACAGAGGTGCTTCAATCTGTTGTTCATGTTTGACGCCTCTCTGTGGAAGCCTGTGAAAACGTTTATTATCGGAAGAATCACGGAGACAATGATGTGGCGTGACTTTTCCTTGTAGCGGCGGATTACTCGTCGGTATTTAGCTAAAATTTTCTTCGTACGCATTGATTGTACGTTGTTCGTTCCAGCGTGCAAAACAAAGAGTGTGTCTTGTTCCGTTCGGTCTGAGACAATGTCTGCCGCTTCTTCTATATCTTGTAGTCTTGCACCAGGAATACAGTAGCGTCTACTGTTCTTGACATTTCGTCCACAGAACTCAGTCAGTTGTTGGTGATGTCTCTTGATCCGAGGAAATGTGATCCGTCTGCACAGAAGATTGCTGGAAGGATGGTCTTGCGTCTACGTCTGTGGTGAAGGGAGGAAGGGGGGGGGGGAGGAGGAGGAGAAGAGGGAGGCGGTGGAGGAGGAGGAGGAGGAGGAGGAGGAGGAGGAGGAGGTGGAGGAGGGGGAGGAGGGGGGGGAGGAGGAGGGGAGGAGGAGGAGGACGAGGAGGAGGAAACATGGAATACCAGGCAGCAGAAAGCCAGTTGGCTCATAACTAGGCTGTCTGCTTTCAGTGATTTAATCAATCCGTTTGCCATAGGAGTGGCTTGCAGGGAAGGATTAAAGCACTTGTGCACCTACTCTTGGATACGTTCAGCCCACTCCCGATGCAGCAAAGTGGCGATCAATGCGTTTCTTGAATGAGTTGATGCTCTCTGCGCTAACCACTTCTGCAGGGAGGCTGTTCCAGTGGCGAACCACTCTATTCGAGAAAAAAACGAATTATACAAGGATAACATAACTCCCGGCGTCTTGTATTCGAAGTTCCTCGCTATGAACCCAAGCATTGTATTGGCTTTCTTACAGGCGGACTTGCAGTGTTTTGTTTGTTTCATGTCACTGCTGATGGTGACCCCGAGGTCTCTTTCCTCTTGCACAACATGTAGTGGTTCGCCACCCATGTGGTATGTGTGATTGCTGTTTCTGGATCCGATATGCATTACTTTACATTTGGTAGTGTTGAAGGACATCTGCCATTTTTCCGACCACCGAGTGATCAGGTCCAGGTCTCTCTGGATAATTTCGCAGTCTGCCGTCGTGAGAGCCTTCCCACCCATCTTTGTGTCGTCGGCAAATTTTGAAAGATTGGATTTTAATCCTAGTTCTAGGTCGTTGATATATATGATGAAGAGTATGGGTCCCAGCACTGACCCCTGTGGCACTCCACTTGTGACCGGGAGCCACTCTGAGGCCTGTCCGTTGAGTACAACTCGTTGTTTTCTTCCAGTGAGCCAGTCTTTGATCCACGCTGTCAGATTGTAGCCTAACCCCGCCGACTTGACTTTCTTGAGGAGTCTTTCGTGTGGCACTTTGTCAAAGGCTTTTTGAAAGTCTAGATATATAACATCACTCGGGATATGATTATCCCAGTTTTCATAGATACCTTGGAAGAAGTCCAGTAAATTGGTTAAGCATGAGCGCTTATTCCTGAAACCGTGCTGAGCATCGGAAATGATGTTGTTGTCTTCAAGGAACCTAACGAGTTTGTCTCTGATGATCTTCTCGAGGATTTTTCCCGCCACTGAGGTCAAGCTGATTGGTCTGTGGTTTAGGGCCACACTTTTGTCTCCCTTTTTGTTGATCGGTGTTACGTTCGCTTGTTTCTAGTCTTTCGGGACTTTGTTTTGTTGTAGTGACAGATTGTAGATGGCGGTGAGTGGCTTGAGGATTTGCTGCTCGAGTTCCTTGAGCAGCCTGGGTGACAAGTCGTCGGGTCCGGTAGACTTGTTTGTCTCGAGTTTGTCTAGGTACTTTTTCACATCCCGTTCGTCGATTGTGCCAATTTCTAGGAGAGTGATTCCCATCGGTGGGGTAGGGCTCTCGGGTACGGACTGGGTGTTCTCGACCGTGAACACATACGCGAAGTTTCTGTTTAGGATTTCGACCATTTGTCTGCTGTCCTGTGTTAGTAAGTCACTTTCATCTTTTAGGGGACCGATATTGCTTTTTGTCCTCTTTTTGGGTATTATATACGTGAAGAACTTTTTCGGGTTGGATTTGGCTTCGTGCGCAATCTGCTTTTCATAGTCGCGTTTACGCTGGCGAATGAGAGTTCTGCAAGCTCTGAGGCTTTAATGGTACTGTTCGCGAGTGCAGCAAACAAGCTAGCGACTGAAACAAGTGCCGGTGGGAATAACAACCACACGGCTGTAGCGTGGTGCTACACATACTCACTTCCGTGCCAGGACAGTGAGTGCGCGCTCACGGCGACTTAAAGGGGTCAGCAGAAACCTGTAACATAAAACCTTAGAAATCAGTGAGGTATAATCCTGGCGAGGTCGCCACAAATGTCAAGGCCAGGAGGTTCAGATGGTTATAGGACTGATTGATGCCAGGAGAACGGCGGCAACTACTTTAATCGAGTCTAAATTTCTAAGGATATATGATCAAAACAACCAAAAGTGTAAGTGTAAACATGTTAAAGTTCAAAGTCCAATACACATCCTGTACTCTCCAGTAGACCGCGACCGGACCCAGGGAAAGCGGCAGTCCGACCCGGCAATTGTTAAGTGGCGCCTCGTGGGAAGAGACGCCCGTTGCGGTGATGTAGAGACGCACACTGCCTCGTAGACGTCACTCGATGGAGGAGGACGGGCTCAGCAGAATGTCAGCTGCCTGAGTGCCCGTAGATGATGACGCCGGGGTTGACCGGGAGCCAAGGATGAACAAACGGTGTCAACTCGGCGAGGAGACGAGACTGGGTAGGTGGGACGGAGGCGCCGGCAGGCCGTGCCCAGTGGACTGCGGGGCTCCAAGGTTGAGAGGGAGGAAAGGGGACGCAGGTCCAGGACCGCTCTCGGGTCAGTTCCGCTCTGCCTCAGCTCTCGGGCTACCACACCACCTGGGCTCGCTTCGATGCCGCGTGGAGTCAGGGCGCCGGCCGTGAAGCCGAATGAGACTGCATCGCCACCAGGAGCAGCTTCGGGTCGGCAAACAAAGCAGGCTGGGTGCAGCGGCAAGCTGGGAAGAATCGAGAGAGCATCAACCCTTATACCGGTGTGTGTGTGTGTGTGTGTGTGTGTGTGTGTGTGTGTGTGTGGTAGTTCAGCCCTCACATATATATATATATATATATATATATATATATATATATATATATATATATATATATATATATATATATATATATATATATATATATATATATATATATATATATTCCCACAGAAACAATTGTCCCATGCTATATGTTGTTCTTTAAAAGTTCAGTATAGTGAATGCAATATTATAAGATGCTAAAGATGTACGTATTATGATTTAAATTAAAAATATGAAATAAGATAACACGTGCTCCTGACTTGAGAGATGGCTTCCTCGCCTGTGATGCATCGTATGTGAGTCAGGGGTGTACCAACTGGAGGAAATGTTTAGTGGGGAAATTTCCAACACCTCCCACTACTACTTGTCAGAAACTGAAAACATGATGTTATACTTGTTTGCCTTCTCTTTTCTTGCATGAAGGAAATATATATCCATAAGTCCCCATTGATGCATTCCTATGAATTACTGGATGAAGTGTTGTAGAATTTATCACCGAATGCGTTTTATAAAGTCATGAATAATGCACAGCGCTCAGATTTTTTGGTGCAAACATAATATTGGCCATTACAACTCTGATTTGTTTCTAGTTTGGAACAGAAAAAGGTCACTTAAGCCTAGATAAACTCACTGCAAGACCCTATTGCATACTCAGAGTCGTGCCTGTGGCCCCAAGCAGCTGCCGGGAAGGTTAATTTCGGAGCCTTTATAAGTACGATTTGAATGCCGCTTGGCAAGGATGGACGACCATAGTGTTTGTACACGCGCAGAAAATACATTTTTCCATATAAAAATTATATTTACCTGGACTGTGAAGGAGTCCTCTGCAACCCATATTCATTCTCACCTCGAAACTTTGTGTGAGATTTTTGCCAGTAGTGTTAATTAATCATAATTATTCACCTTTACTTTGGTACACTGGCTCTCTACATCACCTGGCGAACAGGAACACTGAGGAACCACGTGCATCACCTATCCTTCCCACGTCGAAACCTTGGGGCAGATCTTGACTGGAAGTGTTAAGTTGTCGTTATTGATTATTGACGGGCACGCGATGAATTTTGGAACTCTGGATTTCTATTTTTTGGTGGATCCTGCTTGCCTTCATTGTTATGCAGTGACACGTGAAATATTAAAGAGAACCCTATATCTTTATTGTTTTGGTAATGTATTGTAATTTTCAATAGGAACCCAGCTATTAATGCTTATGTCTGGATGTAGATTATTGCAAGATGATCTTTTTTTTTGTTGTTGTTATAATTCACGCAAATAAGTTTTAGGACCATCCTGGAGGTCAATTATTATTGTAAAATTGTTTGTGCTTGGCGCGTCAACGCCATACCTAAGTCTATATACACCAAGTCAAGTCATACGCAGGTTTGTGGGAAGAGACACGGCCGAGGCGTGGTTTATGTGTGACACTGCTTGGAGCCAAACTGGGATTTAGAGAAAACGAGGAAAGGCGGACTAATTTAAATCAATCACTTCAACTTGCCCTCCCTCATACCCCACACCGCCGTTTGTAGACATTGAAATTACAGTCACGCAATAGCCCAATAAAAAGACATTTTTTCGTCAGTGGCTTGCCTGAACGCGCTGTGAAAGAAGGCGAGAATGCACATCCAGAGTGCACATAAGGCCCCACTTTAGTCACCCCTGAACTGGCGGGTATATATATATATATATATATATATATATATATATATATATATATATATATATATATATATATATATATATAGATATATATATATATATATATATATATAATAACGTCATCCCGCTGCTCCGCGCCAAAACCTCCTCCTGCGCGTACCGGTCGCAGTTTTGAAAAAAAGTGACTTGACTTGGTATATATAGACTTAGAGAAAAGGGATGAGCTTGAGTAGAAAGTCGTGCGTGGCGAGGCCGCGGAAGGGGGGGGGGGAGACATGCAGTTAGCAATGAGGATGGGAGGTGTTTATATATTATTAAAGAGTGCATGCACCCCCTGCACCAATTACACTGTTAAGTCTGCCTCGAGGCTTGTCACTAGCGGGGCCTGTTTCCACATATCTGCGGACCCATAGTGGTGCAATAGAGATGGACGCACCAATCCGCTGCGCTATTTGATGACAAGTGAGGCCTTCAGAGTGAAGGATGATAATAACTTTACGTCAGTGTCGTGGGGTCTCCACTGCGACAAACATGAGCATGACTTACTGCGACCATGAAATATTCCAATGACAAGGTCAACACAGGCTCGAAACCTATCAACACCTAGCATTTGGCAATCAATTAGGGGTGCCAATCATTCCGAAGCGACTAGCAAGTATCGATTTATTTTCACATCGTGCCCAGATGTTCGAGAAGATTTTGGTGAATGTACTACACTGGAGAGAGTTATGAGAGAAAGAAGTGTGGGAATGGAGGAAAAGAGGGGCATAAGGAACAGTATTATCCTGACAACTCTGTCATATGTATTAGAGACGTGGGCATGGAATGCAGCACAACAATCGAGAATACGTGAAATAGAAATTAGTTGTATAAGAGGTGCATGTGGCGTTTCAGGATGGGATGGAGAAAGAAATGAAAGCGTGTATGAAAGGTTTGGTATGGGTGTGACAGCAAAAGGAGTGGGGTGTGGAGTGGTCGAATGGGTGAGGCGTGGTGCGCTGAGATGGTTTGGACACGTAATGAGAATGAAGGAGCATGAATTTGTGAAGAGTGTATGAGGGAAGGATTGAGGGAGAGAGTGTGAGGGGAAGACCACCTGTGAAGTGGATCAATAGGGTGAGAGAGTATTGGAGTGAGAGAGTTGGAAGTACAGGATTGAATGTGCTGAAGAGTGCCAAAACAAGGAGAGGTGGAGACATTTTTGTCGCTGCCACCTCCTGGATGGAAGTTCCCGTGAGAGAGCAAGGCATCGGAGATATACGAAGATAGATAGATAGATTAAAGGGGAGATGACAGGATGTGCTGGTTGAAAGGACAACAGGGACCGCTGCCAAGATAGACACATGGTGTACACAATGCCCAATTCTACCTGTGCTGAGTTTGCTGAGTTAAAGGAGGTAAAGTTATTAAAGGGAAGATGACTAGAAGAAATTCTTAAAGGGAGGTAACTGGTAATATTTATTGTAAGGACATGATGAATGGAGTACCCAAATTTATCGAGAGGAATCGATCTAAAACTGTTGAAAGGAGATAAATGGTGCTGTTTTGGGAGGCGGTACAACTTACCTTGGCTCTTTGTGGTTGGCAGCGTGCAGGGTGTGCAGGAGGTGCCACGAGACGCCACCATCACAAGAGTAGTGGACATAAACACTCTCCTCGTCCTCGACAGGTCCTGGACACTTGCCCACCTGGCATAAATACATTCAGCAATCACCACAATAACTCAACATGTACAGATATACATAGTTGGAAATTAAAAGCTTAATTTTCCACTGACACCTGTTCAATCAAACTACATTGCATCAGATGTTCCTCCACACTAAGCAAAGACACTCAACACCAAACCACTCATTTACCCTCACCTCAAACCCCATAATCAAATCAGCCCACTCACTTACCCATACCTTTAAATCTATATTTCGCACTAACTTGTCTCACCTCTAACCTGAAATTTATCCTCAACTCACTCCTCTCCTCACCTGTAGCCCACAGCCCCAACTTCATCCAAGCTTCACTGGATCACATGTTTTCCTATACCCACCACGTACCAAGGGAGATGTCACGTAATCACAACCACTATGAGCCAATAGTTTGTTATTGTTGTCTATATTGAAGTAATCATTACGGTTTCATTCATCATATTTCATACTGAGAAGTAAAAGCACTACATATTAAGACATTCTCCAGGACAGCTACCAAACTCGAGCAAATATTTCTCCAATCAAGAAAAAAAATAATTTACATTAAGATGTACAGCTCTATAACTTTGACACAATGTTCAGCTTGGAGGTTAATTACTAAAACCTTTCTTACATCACTAAAGGTCCCGGCCAAGTAGTGGAACTGGAGGTAGTGCGCATGTGTGGTGTTGACGTCCACGGTGGTAATTGCCCGTCGACCCCGTCCGCTGAACACGGCCGCAGTGCCCGTGCCGACCACACCACACCTGAAGCTGTTCGATCCTCCGATCATCTGTGCCAAAAAAAAAAAAAAAGTCATATATCTGGACACAGATTTGGGAGAGTTAGTTTTGTGAACTTTGGACAATGCCAAGGAATTAAGGATCATATACAAATTGTGCCAAACTCAGTCCTACTCCAAGTCATATTTTGAGAGTGTGTGTGTGTGTGTGAGGGGGGGAGTTACCTCCATAAACCTTTTCTTTAAGTACGGTGCTGGACTCCCTCATCCTCAACCTGGGTTTTTTTTTGGCATTAATATCAGAGTTCAAATAAATATGCAGCATATTTTTTTTTTTTTTTTAAATTTAAGGCTGGACAATACTTTCTACTATAGTCGGTTCACCCAAGTCTGAAGTGAGCATTATCGTGCGCTGGCAACCTGCTGTCACAAGGCGCGTCCGATTTCGTGAATATTGACTGTGTGCTAGCCTACGCATAGTAAACAGTCGTCAATGTCAATAATATGAGTTGAAAAATATTAATAATGTTGTAAACAGCTGTTGTGTGAATTTACATGATTGTTAATTATAATTATTAAACAGCCTTGCAGCTGTCCACCACCGAGAAAATTAGCAGGCTTTATGTTTATAAAACAGCTATTTGAGACATTATAAATATTTTTTAACTCATAATCGATTATAATTGACGGTATTTCTTATTGGTGCCTGCATATTATTGACATTGACGACTGTTTACTGTTCCTAAGCAAGCATACAGTATCCACGAAACTAGAGTCCCTTGATAGAGTCCCTTATTCAAGAATAAAGATGTAATACTTCCGCTCTACAATAGTTTAGTCAATCCCCACTTGGAATATGCGCTACAGTTTTGGTCTCCCCACCATGCAAAGGACATTGCTAAATTAGAAGGTGTTCAGCGTCGGGCAACAAAAATGATCCCTTCCTTGCGCAATAAATCCTACGAAGAAAGGCTTTCCACCCTTAACATGTTCTCTTGAGAAACGTCGCCTCCGAGGAAAACTGATCAAATACTTATTGGTTTCACGAATGTAGACAGAACAAAATTGTTTATGATCGATGACACTTTGCGAACGAGGAACAATGGCATAAAACTCAAATGTAGACAAGTAAATTCAGACTGCACCAAATTTTTCTTCACCAACGTTGTAGGGCGAGAATAGAATAAGCTCCCACCGTCAGTGGTCCAATGTAACACGATTGACTCCTTTAAAAACAAGTTCGACCATCACTTCCTTGAACTTAATATTAACTAGAGTATAAAAGCAACGTTTTGGAGCCATCTGATTAGTGTAGATTCACTTAGATTTAAGGACAGACCGCCTAGTCTAGACCATGGGGTCTGTGTGGTCTGATTTTCTATGTAATTCTTTGTGATAGAGAGAGTCCCGACAACCTAAGATTTGGACGCCATTATTGGCCCTATTTTCGCCGCGCTTTTCAAACGCTAGCACACGCTCTCATTTGTATTTCTGTTTCACAGCCATACGGATCGTCCAATGAAACTGAACACACTTTTGTCAGACCTGCACACCTTCCTCTAACAGCCAGCAGGAACCCAGCAGCCAACGAGCTCTGAGAAAGTAACTAAAAGACAGTTTGTTTCTACATCAACAGGTATCGCCAACCCACCATTACGCCCTTATACTTTACCATAATTTGGTCACCAGGCGTTGTAATGTGCCGTAAGAAGGTGACAGGAGATTATTATTAGCCTTACGATCAGCCACTGTCTCAGTATAGGCACTCAGTAACCCACGTAGCCTGTGATATATGCGTGTCACGGCGGGCTGCTGACGACCTTGAGAGGCGGCAGCGCTCAGAGGGTACTAAGAGACTTCACACAAGCCTGGGTGCTTCTCTTTGAATGTTGCTGCTGTGATGGATGGATTTAACAATACTTACCGCTGTAAAACATTATCGGCAGCAGTTGGGGAAGTCTTTCTATTACCTACATATCCCTTCACGCCTGACCCTTGCCAGCAGGGAGGGACGCTGCCTCCTGAACATCATGAGCCTTGATATACTTGTCATGGGCCACGGGGCTGACACACTACCCAAGCTTTATCAATGCAAAGGCACTTTGCTTCCTTTCCATTACCTGCTTGCAGTAAACTTTAGCATATGGAGAGAAAATTAGTGTAAACTAATTATCTAGGGGTGGAGGGGACCCTGATTCCATTACTCGCCGTGCTGCTCTCTTTATTGTGTTAACACACACACACACACACACACACACACACACACACACACACTATTGCTGCAATAAATGTTCTGTGTGATTCCAAGGTATTGTGAAGATAAATCATCAATGATTATAATTCAATAACATTTTTTTTTTTTTTACAACGAAGGAGACAGCTCAAGGGCACACACAAAAAAGAAAACAATATTAAAAAAAAGCCCGCTACTCGCTGCTCCCAAAAAAGAATCAAAAGAGGTGGCCAAAAGAAAGGTCAATTTCGGGAGGAGAGGTGTCCTGATACCCTCCTTTTGAAAGAGTTCAAGTCGTAGGCAGGAGGAAATACAGATGAAGGAAGATTGTTCCAGAGTTACCAGCGTGAGGGATGAAAGAGTGAAGATGCTGGTTAACTCTTGCATAAGGGGTTTGGACAGTATAGGGATGAGCATGAGTAGAAAGTCGTGTGCAGCGGGGCCGCGGGAGGGGGGGAGGCATGCAGTTAGCAAGTTCAGAAGAGCAGTCAGCGTGGAAATATCGATAGAAGATAGACAGAGAAGCAATATAGCGGCGGAATGTAAGAGGTAGAAGACTGTCAGTAAGAGGAGTGCTGATGAGACGAATAGCATTAGACACCAATCTGTCCAGAAGAGCTGTGTGAGTAGAGCCTCCCCACGTGAGATGCATACTCCATACGAGGGCGGACAAGGCCCCTGTATAAGGATAGCAACTGCGCGGGGAGAAGAACTGGCGGAGACGATACAGAACACCCAACCTCGAGGAAGCTAATTTAGCGAGAGAGGAGATATGAAGTTTCCAGTTGAGATTTTGAGTTAAGAATAGACCGAGGATGTTTAGTGTTGAAGACGGTGACAGCTGAGTGTTGTCGAAGAATAGGGAATAGGTGTTTGGAAGATTGTGTCGAGTTGATAGGTGGAGAAATTGAGTTTTTGAGGCATTGAAGGACACAAGGTTCCTTCTGCCCCAATCGGAAATGATAGCAAGGTCTGAGGTTAAGCGTTCTGCAGCCTCCAGTCTGGAGTCGTGTACTTCCTGTTGTAATGGTCCTCTATTGAAAGAAGTTGAATAATGCAGAGTGGAGTCGTCGGCGTATGAGTGGACAGGACAGTTTGTTATGGAAAGAAGATCATTGATGAACAACAGGAAGAGAGTGGGTGATAGGACAGAGCCCTGTGGAACGCCACTGTTGATAGGTTTAGAGGAAGAGCAGTGACCGTCTACCACCGCAGAGATAGAACGGCCGGAAAGGAAACTGAAAATAAAGGAACAGAGAGAGGGATAGAATCCGAAAGAGGGCAGTTTAGAAAGCAAAGACTAGTGCCAGACTCTATCGAAGGCTTTCGATATGTCTAGCGCAACAGAGAAAGTTTCACCGAAACGGCTAAAAGAGGATGACCAAGAGTCACTTATTGTTGATTAAAAAAAATAATACAGTAAAATACTAAGGCCATGTAAACGTGTTTCATGTTGGCTATTAAATAAAAATGCACTTATAACCCAACCTAGAGGATTTTCTAGCTGAAGACCCTTCACATGAGCAAATAGTAACCCAACCTATCACTGTTGAAATAATAATATTTCCCTGCATTCTAAAATCTCATACACGAGTAATAATAATGGAAACGGTTACCAGAGTGATGATTAGCAAATACAATCTAAACAAATAATGTGTTAACTTTTAGAGTGAGTAGGGTGTAATTCTAGAGTTTTACCAAGACAGGTATGACTCACCAAAAGCTAGCTTCTATTCATTAAACTCTTGTAACACGTCCAGTCTATTAGACAGTGGCCTTGATGAGACAGTGAAATATCCATTGTGAGTCTGTAATAACAGCTAGAGCCCTGTGGGAGAGATCACATCCAATAATTTTGGCCATAAGGGCGGCATCTTCCCTCATCAGCTTCGATGTCTGGACCTGAGGTGCACCATTAATTGTTTCAGTCCTTGTAGCTGTGCCTCTCTCACAATGATTTCCATAGACATTACAAAGGGAGGGCGGTTATGACAGCAAGACACACAATGGCAGTGTGTGTGTCTTATTTGATGTCATAACCGATGGTTTCCTCCCAAGACGACTGACTGTTAGCACACCACTGTCTTCTCAGCTGCCTTACAGTTAAATGATACACTTTGTATCCCCTCTGTGGCATGTTGCTACAGCCGAAGGATAGGCAGCAAGGCATTGTTACATCAAAAAGCAGCCGAATCCGCTTCCAAAATAGGTAAAATTATGTGTGTGTGTGTGTGTGTGTGTGTGTTACATACATACAATGTATATGGAGCTAATGCACTACTTCCGGCACCAAAAATGGGTGCGTTGCTTGCCTAATTTACGTATGTCATTTGCATCCTGTTAACACGGGGCGTGTGGCACGCAGCACAGACATGGAGAGGGGAGGACTGACTCAGAGAAGGAAATCACAAATGAACTTACTATGAAAAAAAGAAAAATAGTGTCTAAAATAGGGGCTCTCAACCAGGGGGAAGTTTCAGGATGTCAATGGGGAATTCGGATCATAGATTGGCAGACTCGGACATTTGGAGTAATGATCTTTTGTATTCCCTTCAAGCTCTCCAGGTCGGCACTAAACGCAAGATGCATCGGTTACCTGCTGCAAACAGCCTGTCAGACCGTTTGGTCTATCACAAGCTCCTGAACCGTAAGGTTCAAAATAGCTTGACCATAGAGAGCGCTGCCATACTTACGCTCTCTCAAGGCCTCCTGTCTGAGTACCACCACTCAACTCTCTCCGGTAAAGTGCGCCCTGTACCCCTTCCGGCAAGGGAGGTGTCCACCTTTTGAGTCAGACAATTTTGGGAAGGGGGAATGACATTGACATGTGGTGAAAAGGGTGCATTGGGTAATAAATGTTGAAAACCACGGGTCTTAGAGATTAATATTTTTTTACGCCACGAATCAGAGAAGAACTGCCGAGATGGCGATGATATGAAGAGTGCATGGATGTGTTTCACTGATACTTTTTCCCGTTTTCTGTTTTTTTTTTCTGTATCGTTGTAGGCGAGCGACGTGAAGCTCAGATCTGGCGAAAGAGAGAGAGATAAATGATTGACTCTGATGAGCTTCGACGGTACAAATATTATAGTAATAATACACATGTATATTTAATTTTTAGAGACTTGCAAACAAGTAAAAAGAGTATGTAGGTATTCTTTCTTCATTATTTGGGTCATTTTTATTTTTGCGTATTTTCGTTTATTGATTCATGATTTTATCCCCTGGTTGCGTGGTGCCCTTGTCTGTGGTGCTGCTGTGAGTGTAGTCTGTCCACGGTGCTGCTGTGAGTGTAGTCTGTCCACGGTGCTGCTGTGAGTGTTGTCTGTCCACGGTGCTGCTGTGAGTGTAGTCTGTCCACGGTGCTGCTGTGAGTGTAGTCTGTCCACGGTGCTGCTGTGAGTGTAGTCTGTCCACGGTGCTGCTGTGAGTGTAGTCTGTCCACGGTGCTGCTGTGAGTGTTGTCTGTCCACGGTGCTGCTGTGAGTGTAGTCTGTCCACGGTGCTGCTGTGAGTGTTGTCTGTCCACGGTGCTGCTGTGAGTGTTGTCTGTCCACGGTGCTGCTGTGAGTGTAGTCTGTCCACGGTGCTGCTGTGAGTGTTGTCTGTCCACGGTGCTGCTGTGAGTGTTGTCTGTCCACGGTGCTGCTGTGAGTGTTGTCTGTCCACGGTGCTGCTGTGAGTGTTGTCTGTCCACGGTGCTGCTGTGAGTGTAGTCTGTCCACGGTGCTGCTGTGAGTGTAGTCTGTCCACGGTGCTGCTGAGATTGTTGTATGTCCACTGTGCTGCTGTGAGTGTAGTCTGTCCACGGTGCTGCTGTGAGTGTTGTCTGTCCACGGTGCTGCTGTGAGTGTAGTCTGTCCACGGTGCTGCTGTGAGTGTAGTCTGTCCACGGTGCTGCTGTGAGTGTAGTCTGTCCACGGTGCTGCTGTGAGTGTTGTCTGTCCACGGTGCTGCTGTGAGTGTAGTCTGTCCACGGTGCTGCTGTGAGTGTAGTATGTCCACGGTGCTGCTGTGAGTGTAGTCTATTCACGGTGCTGCTGTGAGTGTAGTATGTCCACGGTGCTGCTGTGAGTGTAGTATGTCCACGGTGCTGCTGTGAGTGTAGTCTGTTCACGGTGCTGCTGTGAGTGTAGTCTGTCCACGGTGCTGCTGTGAGTGTAGTATGTCCACGGTGCTGCTGTGAGTGTAGTCTGTCCACGGTGCTGCTGTGAGTGTAGTCTGTTCACGGTGCTGCTGTGAGTGTAGTATGTCCACGGTGCTGCTGTGAGTGTAGTCTGTCCACGGTGCTGCTGTGAGTGTAGTCTGTTCACGGTGCTGCTGTGAGTGTAGTCTGTCCACGGTGCTGCTGTGAGTGTAGTCTGTCAGACTTTCTGTTGCCTTCTCCTTCTCCTCCTCCATCACATATAGCATTCATGACCTGCATCTCTCTCTCTCTCTTTTATTTAAACTTGACATTTGATTTACATGGAGTCGTATTGCTAAAGTCCTGGTTGGGACGCCAAGGACTATCTGTAGTTAAGCAAAGAACTTTTACATATTGGGATCCACTTGCAGCCAGACATTTATACTTGATTTAAAGACCTGCAGGAACGTGGTACGATGCAGGGCCCGGATCCACAAAGGCTTAGTTCGTAGTTTTGGGCCCTTAGTGCGTAGTTTTGAGAACATCGAGATTCACAAAGCTAACTACAAACTAATCGATGACGTCACGGGTTAGCGCGCGGATCTACAAACGTTTACCGCGCTCTGTGTGACGTTAAATTTGTTGTTAAATAACTACTGCCTCGGAGCTGACGGTAACGCTAACAATATTATCAGATTTACGTATAAATGCTTATAAATCGCGTTTTTCAACTTGAAATATAACTTTGCGAGTAGAGGAGGCCCATTTCTTTATAAAATGTTGAGATATGCACCCTTTGAGAGGTATATGATAAGTGTGGGCGGTATGGCAACACCCGGCCGGGGGATTGCCAGACCTCCCTCCTCTGCCTGCCGTGGAGGATGGCTTGGCGACGAGGAAAAGTTGCCGAACTTTATGTAATTTCTGCGAATTTTGCGTTTTCCTTCTATATGTAGATACAGAAAGCGTTCATTTACCCATACATGTCAACAGAACGATCTTACAATATATAATAGCGAAGAAATCCGAGGCATATAGATGCCCAGACTCAATTCTGCCCGAGGCTCAATTTTATCGATGACAGGAGCCTATATTTTTCCTTCCCCTGTCATTATTAATGAATCTCAGGTGTCGCAACTTGGTGTGAACATGCCCTAAGTATTCACCTGTGGAAATATATTGATGTATATGTGATTGGTATCCTATTTTCTGAGAAAAATGAATGTGCGATCATGGGTGTCGGAGTGCTGCTCTGGAGGATGGCTTGGCGACGAGGGAAAGCTGCCGAACTTTATGTACTTTCTTATTTAATGAGGCAAATTTTGACATGGTCTTTGTCATCATAATAAAGAATGATGATTATGCTAGTTCTAGACGCCATATCAGTCGAAAAGAACCCCACATACACGAGCTTGAGCTAAGATAACAGAGGCATGTGGATGTCAGGGCTTAATTTTGGTCCGTGGAGGGACCATGGACCTTTGTCGGGTGACAGCTATCCCATGAGTTGGGCTGCAGATATGGCAAGACAGTCTTAATTTTCCCTATTCCTTCTTTCCGTCCTTCGTTCTGTCTGCCTCGATATCTGTCCCATATTTCTATTTGCTTTCTTCCTGCCTCAATCTCCTCCGTATCTTCTTTTTCTTCATCTTAAGCATGTTCGTAGGTAACAAGACATCGAGCAGCAGAGCTACTTTGACGTAAATGTGCAGCAAACAACGAAATAATTGAATTCGTAGATTACGATTTAGTACAGTTTGCCTTGAAAGGAAGAAAAAAGGGAAAAGAGAATGGGTTTCTTGAACCAGCAGCTGGAGGGGGCTCCCTAGGATTGGCTGACGGTTCTGTAAACGTGCTTGCGATTCGCTGCAAGGCCAATGACGTCATCAACCAATCAGCGGCCTCGCTGACTTAGCGCGCCTCTAACTACAATCTAAGGCTTGCTTCGTGAATCTGACACTAACGTCAGTAGCTAAATCAATAGTGCGTAGTTATGTTAGTTCGTAGTTATTGAGTCTGTTTGTGAATTCGGGCCCAGGTCGGTCTGGCGCACCAAAGTGTTCCACAGCCTACTGTAGCGTGGTAGGAAGGAGCGGAGGTAGTGTTCCGTTCTCGCGTAAGGCACAGTGACTTGATATTCGTTGTTGTAGGCTGCGCGGGTGGTGAGTAGTGCCGGTGGCTTGAGACGCAGCGCTGCCAGCTGTGGGAAGTGCATGCGGTGAATTTTATTCATAACACACATGCCCGCTGCGTCACGTCGCTACTGGAGAGGTTGCAGGCTCCGTACATCACCCTCAGGAGTTCTCAGTCGGGACAGCCGCTGGGCTCTGGCTTGAACCCGGTCAAGGAGCCCAAGGTATGACGGGGGGCAAGATGACCATGCGAGGGGCGAGTACTCCATCAGTGAGCGGACTTGTGATTTATAAAGAGTATCCACTCCCTGAGCATCTAGAAGATGAGCAATGCGACGAATGCAGCTCATCTTCCATGCAGCCTCTTTGGCAACCTTCCTGACGTAGCTGGTGAACGTTAGGCCTGAGTCAAACTCAACCCCGAGGATGTTGACAGACTCCTGAAGGTGAATCCTTCTGCCTTCCAGGTGGATGGTGAGCTGGTCCCGGTCAACTTCATCTTGTCTCCTAGAGATTAGGGCCGCTTGAGTTTTCTCAGGGGCGAAGGTGAATTGCCATCTCTTGCCCCAGGGGGCGATGCTTTGCAGTGTTTGATTGATGCGATCGACTGTGTTGTGGCGCTCACTCCTCTAACAGGTGAATGTGAAAGTGCAGTCATCTGCATAGGCAGTGGCCTCTGGAATCAACTGCAAAATATCATTGAAGTGCACGTTCCATAGTAATGGCCCAAGTACACTCCCTTGTGGAACGCTGGCTTTGACAGGGAGTTCGGTGGATGTGTGCCCATTGACTACCACACGCAGGGTCCTGCCGTGAAGATAGTTTTGGAGGAGGTGTAGCAGCTCACCCGAGATCCCCAGACATCTCAGCTTGGTGGTGATGCCCTGATGTCAGACTCTGTCAAATACACCAGCGATATCAAGTGCAACAACAAAGGTGTCTTCACCACGGTCAAGAGACTGGTTCCAAGCTGCTGAGTGGAGAAGGAAAAGGTCTGCTGCGGATCTCCCCTGTCTGAAGCCAAATTGTCGGGAGTTTAACAAGTGGTGAGAGTCCAGGAATTTGGTGATCTTAGCGGCGATGATGGACTCAAAAATTTTCCCAACAACAGAGAGGAGGGAAATGGGTCAGTAGTTTTGAGGATCGTCTCTGCCCTTTTTCTTATGTATGGCACAAACCCTCGCAACATTCCACTGGGACGGCCACTGCTGAGATGAAAGGCACCTCTGAAAGATGGTAGTAAGAGGCTCAGCAAGTTGTTTGGCGCACCTTTTTAGCAATTGTGGACTGATGTTATCTGGCCCCAGCGCTTTTTTGAGGTCAAGTTTATGAAGTTGCTGAAGTACTTCCTCCGTGGTGATGGTGATGTTGCCGAGTGAGGCCTTGGTTAGGATAGGAACTGCAGGAGGTGCACGCTTAGGGTCAGGGCATGTCATTTTAGATGAGAAGTGGGCAGCCAACACCTGAGCTTTTTCTTGGTCACGTGTGACGACAGAGCCATTAGCTCTCTCTCTCTCTCTCTCTCTCTCTCTCTCTCTCTCTCTCTCTCTCTCTCTCTCTCTCTCTCTCTCTCTCTCTCAAAGTCAAAGTCAAAAACATTTATTTGGCCGATAAATTAATGGTACAATAAACAATTACAACAATATTTCGAGGTAGAGTTCTTTGAATGAAAAATTTTTTTTTTTAAAAGAGCTCCTTAATTTCTTTAATTATATGATAAAGCACGTTGTGCTAGCTAAGTATTTTTCAATTTTCTATAAAACTTTTCAAATACAAACATACATACACATCCTTATACATACATACTTACACACTTATACATACACATACCTATATACATACACATACCTCTCTCTCTCTCTCTCTCTCTCTCTCTCTCTCTCTCTCTCTCTCTCTCTCTCTCTCTCTCTCTCTCTCTCTCTATATATATATATATATATATATATATATATATATATATATATATATATATATATATATATATATATATAAATATATATATATATATATATATATATATATATATATATATATATATATATATATATATATATATATATATATATATATATATACACACAAAGTTATACATTCATAAAATCGCATGTGTGCACTATAATTAGGATGTTAAACAAAACCTATGCCAATAATATGCAACATTTATCTGAATCATTGTGAACATTTAATATATATTTCTTTACTTTTATTTTAAATGTTGTACTATTTTCAATATTTTTTAAGTTCTGAGGTAGACTATTACATGCAAGGCACCCTGAGTATGAAACAAATCTTTTAGTTGCCTCTGAACGAGGTTGTGGTAGTCTTAGTAAATTTAGGCTCCTTAGATTTTGATGGACACTTGAAACTTCATCAAAAGTAATCACTGAACTAATATTTAATTGACTATGAACAAATTTTAATAATTCTAATTTATAAATATCATCTAATTTTAGTAAGGAAAGATTTACAAATAAGGTGTCAGTGTGACCTCTATACCCTGCTCCTGAAATTATTCTTATAACTTTTTTTGTAATAATAGTAATGGCTTTGTGAAGGTCTTCACTGCAGAACCCCAGGCAAGATTACAATATTGCAAGTAGGGGTAGACTAAACTATAATACAAAATCATGAGCACCTCTGTAGTCAAGTTGTCTTTGATTTTATAAAGTATCCCTATCGATCTTGATATTTTAGTATGTATATAATTAATGTGATATTTCCAAAGTAACTTGTCATCGATAATAATTCCGAGAAATTTTACTGAGTTGACTTTTTCAATTACACAATTCCCTAATGTCATGATTAATATGTTTATTTCTAGCAAATAACATGTAATTAGTTTTCTGAGTATTTAACGTTAGTCTGTTAGCAACCAGCCAATTTGACACAACTACAAGTTCTTGATTAATAATATTTTCCAATGTTTGGAAATCTTGTTCTGCATGAAAAATTGTGGTATCATCGGCAAACACTATGAAACTCAAAAGATCAGTAGACTGGACTAAATCGTTGATATACACCAAAAACTAGAGCGGTCATAATATAGAGCCTTGGGGAACATCAGTTGTTATGAGGTGATCGCTAGACCTTGTCCCATATATTTCAACATACTGTTTCCTGTCTTTCAGATAACTGTCAAACCAAAAAAGTAAATTGTTCTTTATATCGTAGAATTTTAAATTTTCTTGCAATATGTTATGGCTAATTGTATCAAAGGCCTTTTTAAGTCTAAAAATACAACAATTGTGTAAAACGACTTATCATTACTTTGTAAACTACTATTGACCAGTTTAATTGTTGCTAATTGTGGAGAGTAGTTTTGTCTGAAACCGAATTGATCTTCAGTTAATATATTATTAGTTTCTAAAAACGATGATAATCTATTATAGATTGCCTTTTCAAGAATTCTACTAATTGCGGATAATATAGATATTGGGCGATAATCTGAAGGGAACCATTTTTCTCCACTTTTATATACGGGTATTAACTTAGCTAGCTTTAGATTATTTGGAAATACGCCCCTTTGAAATGAAGTGTTTATTAACTCAGAAAGAATGGGAGGTATTACGTGTACAGCAAGTTTCAATACTTTAACATGGACGTTGTCATGACCTGGACAAGAATCCTTCAACTAATTAATAATGTTGGTGATTTCCTGAGATGTTGTGGGAATTAAATTCTTAGAGGGGAAAAAATCATGTAAATAATGTAAAGGTGACATATCAGATGCTGGCAAATGTCTATCTAAGTTTTCTCCTATGTTGGAAAAAAAAAGAATTTATTTCATTGCAGATTGTGGTGGGATGATATATAACTTCTATATTTATTATAAGTTTTTCAACAGTGGTTTTCTTTTGCTTTGCATGTAGAATATCATTGATTACGTTCCATACTTTTTTACTGTTACCAAAGGCTTATTTTATTTTTGATTTATAGTATTCCTTTTTTGCAGAGTTTAGTTTTCTATTCACCATGTTTCGATAATTTATGTATTCCACGCCATATCTCAGTGGTCTTTTGCGAAATAAGTTATAAAGTTTATGCCTGTTCTTAATCAATGTTTCGAGTTATTTTGTTACCCAAGGTTTCATTATTTTTTTTATGCGATAGGTTTAAACTCTTATATGGTACATGTTTATATGTTGCTTTAAGTAGACAAGTTGTACACTTTTCAAAATTGTCACTTACATCATTACTGAAATTACATCCAGCAAACAGAGATCTCAAACTATGACATAATTCTCTAGTTTCTACATTATTGAAATTTCTATATGTGAGCTTTATTTGCTGATCATTTTCTATTTTCTTCGAATAAATGATAAATGGCAAAAAGTGATCTGTTATGTCAGTAACCAAAATTCCAGATTTAATATATGCATTAAAATCATTACACCAAATGTGATCAATAAGTGTGGCACTCTGATGTGTTACCCTGGTAGGCTTATTAATACATGAATAGAAACCATGGCTGTAAAGAATATCTGCATTCTCCTGAATATTTTGATTTACTTTATAGTTAATTAGATTTATATTTACGTTGCCTAACAAATAACAAGGTTTTCTAGTAATCTTAATTTTCTCAAGTATCTCCTTAAGTAAATTATTAAAAACATGAATATCAGAGTTAGGTCTTCGGTAAATAACTCCTACTACAAATGGTGTTACTGAGTCACACTCCACAAAAACAGATTCGAAGAAATCATTAGTGACACTAACAACATCAATAACCTTACTTTTTATATTATCATTAACATACATGACAACTCCTCCGCCTAGCCGGTTCATATTCCTCGTGTACATGTTGAATCCTTTAATCTTATATAAATGTTCGATGTCATTTGTAAGTCTAGTTTCACAGAAGCAGATAAATTGTAAATGATTAATTAAAGAAAGCAAGTGATAATCAACAAAGGTATCTAAATTACTGGGTATGCTTCTTATGTTTTAAACAAGAAAACTCATATGATCAGGACTATTACTTACAAGAGGCTGGAAGTCTTCCTGATGATAATATAAGGTGTCTGTGACAGGGTGTAGTGTCTCCAGCTCACCAGTGTCATGGCCATGGAGACCCTGATCACGGTGAGCCTCAGGGGTAACATTTATGTTAGGACTGAAACTTAATTGGTTATAATGGTGGAAAGGTAAAAAAAACTGTCATTGGTATTAGCATCAAGTAGTCTATGTAATTGACTGTCGTCAATTTCAGCAAAAGGAAAAGTAAACATTATTAAATGAGAATAACACAATGGATTAAATGTAGAGGGTTAAGGTTATTTATATCTTACTTCTTCTTGTTAACTGTTCTCTTTGGTCTTGAATCCTGGCCTGGTGCTGCTCCCCCAACAGCACCACCTCCCACATCAGCTGCAGCAGTAGAGACAGAGGTACCACTAGTAGGGGCTGGAACACCAGGGACAAGGAGTGAGGAGGTTGGAGCACTGGTATGAAGGTTCTCAGCACTTGCAGGTCTGGGACCCTCCCTTCGATCCCTGGCGCGGCATCCAAGAAGCAAGTTGCTTTCCCGTTGGTATTTAGCAACGTCCGAACAACCCGCCGCTCTCAAGGCAACCAACTAACAACCTCCGCTCGGCGCGATCCAAAGAGAATGGCGGGGACTGGATGGTGGCGGTTGCTAACGCACTAAGCGTGTTCATTGGCGGGCGGGAGTGATACGTCACTGCTACTCACTGACTCGACGTCACACACAAGACAGCCAATCACAAGAAGCCTTTACATTGAGGTTGTGGGAGTCACGCGGCATTATTTACAAACCTTCAGACAGCGTCTCTTCACCACAGGTTACACTCACAAGTCCTGACAGCGCGTTTAACACCAACAGTATGGCTACTGGACCATCTAAGAAGATGCGTCGGCCACGGTTCAGCGATACGGAGATCCTAACCCTGGCACAGGAGGTGGAGAGTCGGGCTGCTGTGATACGGGGGAAGCTGGACAGCAAAATCACTGCAGACAGGAAGAAAAAAGCCTGGGAGGAAGTATCTGCATCAGTCATTGTTTGTTCAACCACTACAACCATTTCCAGCCTTGGGATAATATAGACCTTACACATACCACAGCTGCTGTCAGGATTTTATCTGGCAATGTAGTAAAATAACTGCATGACACGGTTAATAAAGTTATGATTGGAACAGTGTTAGAAACATGTCACAAATAATTCCTAGTGTCAAAATATGTGAGCACATGATTAATAACGGGAGGCGTTACGGAGGAGCCGCCCCCGGGGTACTTGACGGCACGTTAGGTTTGGTTAGATTAGTATAACCAAATGTGGTAAAGTACCCTTTTACCCATATTTCCTGCAAAATTTATCGCAGAGATGTTAAGATGTTTTTTTTTCTAAGGGGGGATAAAACTCTTTTTCATTCATATTTATTTTCATCGGATATTTTTCTGATGTAAAGAAATGTCTGATTTATGAAAAGCACATTGATATTTATCAGGAAAAAATAGTTTCATGAAAAAATTACAACCTTTGCAATAATAATATCCTTTTGGTTAATAACCAGACATTACCTAACCTAACCTGCCGTCAAGTACCACGGGGTCTGTCCCACTCTCATCTCCATTATTAATCATTCACTCACATATTTTGACACTACCGGGTAGGATTTTTTTTTGACATGTTCCTACCACTGGCTAATAACTTTATAAACCGTGGCGTACAGTCACGTTGCTGTAGTGCCTTTCATCTTGACAGGCAGCCACACCTAATTGTCATGACTGACATTCACCATAATTTTATTCGCCCATTCACAAACAAATTTATAGCCATGACGTAGGTAACGTTATTTATGGGATTTCATATGACTATTTATTTTTACTTTCTCAAAGAAAAAAAAAGCCAGAATCCTGAGGTGAGGATGTAATAAGTATGCAACACCAGAATAACACACATTCTATATGTGATCACACTATCTTACCAGAAGTGTCTCCAATGACATTTTGGAAGGAGCCACTTGCAAATATCCTCAGGACCAGAAAAACCTGGGTGTGGGTTGGTATTGTATGGCCACGATGGGTCCTTCTTTGTAGGTGAGGCTGCATCTCCTCGATCAAGGTCAAGGTTTAAACAAAGGCGATATAAGTAAAGTACTGATAATTAGCCAGCAAGATAGAACACGCAGTAATGGATTTAAATTAGAAAAGTATAGATTTAGGAGATATATAGGCAAGCATTGGTTTAGTAATAGGGTGGTGGGGGAATGGAATAGACTCAGCAATCACATAGTTAGTGCAGGGACTATAGCTTGTTTTAAGAGAGACTGGATAGCTACATGGACGAGGATGACAGGTGGCAGTGAGGTGTAGGTGAAGTAAGGAGACAGGGTACTAGTGCGTACGCCTGTACCGAAGGTAAACGAGGATCAAGCCTCTACCTGTAACCCCTGTAACCCCTGTGTAGGCCACTCGGCCTGTTGCAGTTTCCCTATGGTCTTATGTTCTTATGATCTGCTGCAAGGCATGCCGAGGGAAGCGGTATTTGAGGACGAGATCGTTGTCATTTAAAGCCAGGGGGTCAAGGCGATCCCGAAAACGTCTCCCCCTCCTCATTGCACGATCGTACATACGTGCAAAGATTATTTTCATTTTGGCGCTACTCTACTGTCAGTCTGTAATAAAATATTGTGGTGACTGCATGCGCGTCTCCAACGGCACATTTACCCCCTCATCTTCACTGTATTTTTCGATGTTTCATGAGAGATTTCACTTTATGCATCACAAAATCATACTCCCTTGGTGGTAACACTTGCAAACCGTTAATATCAGGTTAGAGCATAACAACCCCTTAACACCACCTCGGGAGGTGATGTTATTGGCAACCCGTTAGCGCCGCGCTAGCAACCCGCTAACGCCCTCCTCCACGGCTTTGGATACCAAATTCTGGCCAGGCTCTTGCTATCTGGTTGCTTTCGCGTTGTTAAGCTTCTTGGATGCCGGCCCGGGTGTGGCTGAAGTAAACGATTTTACCAAAGACTATAAAGACAGGAAAGCTGGACGAAACTTTGTGAGCAGCTGGCGTCGGCTCGCTAGATGGCATTGGTGTAATATCGACACCCAGGACCAAGACCAAGACCCCAAGTCTGTTTGTTTACCTTTGACACGTGGAGTACCTGACAAGCCTCCGCCTGGGCCACACACGACTCAGCGCTCACCTCCGCCGCCTGCGCCTGGCCCCCGACCCCACTGCCCAAGGAGTCACTGCCCCTGGTGCAGGACCGTCGAGGAGAACAATGAGCACCTCCTGCTGCACTGTGTACTTCAGATAATCTGCTTGTTATACATTTTTGCTTTTCTCTTCTTCTTTAAGTTATGTCCTTGAGTAAGACAGGTATAAACCAATTTATATGGCCTAGTATTATGTAACTTTTATAAGTGACTGTACTTGTCTATTTGCTGTGTAATATTCTTTATTATTCTTATTCCTATATTCTTGAGATTGTTCCATTGCATTACTGCCCTATTATCTTTCTTCACTTTGTGTATAATTATGAGACCAATATTTCTTTCTCATATTTTCTTTTGCCCGTGTGTCTGTGTTCATGCATTTTCTATAATGTACAATGCGTGCCATATATATATATATATATATATATATATATATATATATATATATATATATCTATATATATATATATATATATATATATATATATATATATATATCTACATGCCAGCATATATTTGTTGTATATAATTTTCTAGACAAATATAACTGAACTGCACATTTATATCATTGTTTCTTTGTCCAAAATATACAAATTAGTTAAGTAAATACCTGAGTGTGTGCGTGTGTGTGTGTGTGTGTGTGTGTGTGTGTGTGTGTGTGTGTGTGTGTAAAAAAATACACTTCATGAACTATGGTCTTTGTGGTTATACCACCCACCACTGATGAAAGATAGCAAATAATAATCATATAATACATAATGAATGATAAAAAAGTAAATAATGTTCATACATAATGTCAAAAATAAGATCTACGCATATGATACAAACTACAAAGCGATAAGGTCACAAGAAGATGAACAGGAGACCGTACACCTGCAGACCAAAGACTATAAAAGAAAGATAGGAAAGCTTCTATCTAAAAGCGATAAAGAAAATGTGAGGCAGATATAGACCAGCAGCGCCATCTGTTGAGCCGACGCCAAACAATATCAAGTACGTCGTCTGCAGGTGTGCGGTCTCCTCTTCATCTTCTTGTGACCTTATCGCTTTGCAGTTTGTATCATATTATGCATAGTTCTTATTTTTGACATTATGTATGAACAATATTTATTTATTCATCATTCATTATGTATTATATGATTTTTATACGCTATCTTTCATCAGTGGTGGGTGGTATAACCACAAAGACCATAGTTCATGAAGTGTAATTTTTACACACACACACACACACACACACACACACACACACTCAGGTATTTACTTAACTATTTGTATATTTTGGACAAAGAAACAATGATATAAATGCGCAGTTCAGTTGTATTTGTCTAGAAAATTAAATACAATAAATATATTGTTATGCCGGACGTGTTACTTGGGTTCCGTGTCGCCGTCACGAGACTCCGTGGGAGGGAGATATGCAAACACCTTGCACAGCTTCTATAGTTTAACATTCTTCCTTAGTAGTACACTTCACTGACTCTTCACCGACCACTAGCTTACTATGACTGGGACTGACTCCTCTCGCCCTCTTCTCCTTAAAATATACCGAACAGTACAGTCTAGAACGTTACCGTATATATTCGATCATACAGGAATGAACATGTAACAAAAATATGTGCGAGTTGGCAACACTTCCCGCCCGGCGCCTGGCCGCGGGCCCCGCGGGGCGCGGGCGGGGCCTTGTTCCCCGCCCCCCTGCTCGCTCATCCCAGAGTCTTCCAGAGGCCCATAGACCCCGGGGGAAGCTTCCAGCACAACAATATCCTGGCATGTAGATATATGGCACGCAAAAGAAAATATGAGAAAGAAATATTGGTCTCATAATTATACACAAAGTAAAGAAAGATAATAGGGCAGTAATGCAATGGAATAATCTCAAGAATATAGGAATAAGAATAATAAAGAAAATTACACAACAAATAGACAAGAACAGTCACTTATAAAAGTTACATAATACCAGGCCATATAAATTGGTTTATACCTTTCTTACACAAGGACATAACTTAAAGAAGAAGATTAAAGCAAACATGTATAACAAGCAGAACTTATAGATTATCTGAAGTACACAGTGCAGCAGGAGGTGCTCATTGGTCTCCTCGACGGTCCTGCACCAGGGGCAGTGACTCCTTGGGCAGTGAGGGTCGGGGGCCAGGCGCAGGCGGTGGAAGTGAGCGTTGAGTCGTGTGTGGCCCAGGCGGAGGCTTGTCAGGTACTCCACGTGTCAAAAGCAAACAAACACGCTTGGGGTCTTGGTCTTGGTTCTGGGTATCGATATTACACCAAGGCCATCTAGCGAGCTGACGCCAGCTGTCTTTCTTGTATAGTCTTTGCTGCAGACGACGTACTTGATATAGTTTGGCGTCGGCTCAACAGATGGCGCTGCTGGTCTATATCTGCCTCACATTTTCTTTATCGCTTTTAGATAAAAGCTTTCCTATCTTTCTTTTATAGTCTTTGGATTTTACCAGCTGCTCGGGCACGTCCAAGCTCCGGCAACTGAGCCCGACGCTCTCGCACGGATGCTTCACACAAATCCTCGTTGATGTAGATGTTCGTGTTCTTGAGTTTCGGTGAGTTACGAAGCGCCTGTTGCCGGTCTGAGTAACTTAAGAGACGGGCAACAATGGTACGTGGTTTCGGGGTTTCATCATCTCGCCGAAGCTGCGTCGATCCTACTCTATGAGCACGGTCCAGTTGTACCTCACCCATGCCGAGCTTCTCCCGAAACAGCCGCTGCACTTTACCTTGCGTCATCTCCTCGTTCTCCCCTTGGTTTTCTTCCACACCGTCGATGCGAAGATTGTTCCTGCGGGGATTAATCTTCTTGGTAGTCTATTCGTCTCTTGATTATTTATATTTCTTCTTCATATTCCTTGTTCTTCATTTCTGCCATTTCTTTCTTCATCATATCCATTTCTTCATCTTTCTTTAGGCATGTCTTCATCAGATCATCCACTTCTTTTTGTGTGAACTGGAGGGAAACAATCAGCTCAGTGTTGGTCGTTTCGAGTTGTTTGATCTTGTCAGAGAGTTGACCGAACTACTTCTACTAAGTCGTGGTAGGCCTTCTGCTGAACTTTCAGGGCCAGCTTGATTTCCTCGTTCGGAGGCATCTTGTTTATTCAGCACTGTCTTGTATCAATCCGTAGCTTCAAACAGTAAGGTCATAGATTGCTTTCAGAAGCCGGAGCACTAAACACAAAGTGTGGATCCTTTCGTGGTCTGGACTGGACTCTCTCTCTCTCTCTCTCTCTCTCTCTCTCTCTCTCTCTCTCTCTCTCTCTCTCTCTCTCTCTCTCTCGTGCTACCACTTTCCCAGATACTGCATACCCAAGGTAAAAACATCCTTCGGACAGGTAAAATTGTCCCCCCCAAACGCTGGCTCTAAATTTGCGCTTCTGAGTGCGGGTGTGTGTGACGTCAGAGCGTGGGTAGGAGGAGGGGTTGCAGAGCTAACAGCGGCTCAGTCTCAGACTTGACCCCGTGACGTGCAGTGACTTGCAAGACATGCATGGGGAACTTCTCTAAACACATACAGCACACACAGCATGTGACAAGAGGCAAAAAAAATTATATACAAATTCTGCTGACAATGAAAAGAATAAATAACCTGCTCGACACATAAATAAATCAAGACAACGGGGAGCTCCGTTGAATGAAGAAGCTCACCCACATCCAAGACCCAGACCTATACCACTCTGACGTCACGGGTATGGGCGGAGTTTACCTATACCACTCTTTGACGTCACGGGTATGGGCGGAGTTTGGTACCTTGCCTGAGCGAGGGAGGGGGGATGATTTTACCTGTCGGTAGACTATATTTACCTAGTCTCCACCTTCCCTTCTTTCTCCTCTCTCCGCAGGCATCCCTCACTCCTCTCCCTCCACCCTAATTTCCTTCCTCTTATTATGTCGTTCTCCTGCTTACATTTCCTACCTTCATCTCTCCTCTCATATCATAGCCCTGTACCGGCACGTCTCCCTCTTTCTCTCTTTCATTATCCCCTTCCCCCTTTTCTTTCTCTCATCTTTCCCCATCTTTTGATTCTACATACATTTCCTACTTTTTTCCTTGTAACACCTCCTTTTCCTCATCTACAAACTGCAGCCTCCCTCATCCTCTTCTCACTGTCACTCTTTCCTAACGTCTCTTTTCTCTCTTCATCTTTACCTCCTCACTCCCGCACCTTCCATTGGTTTTCCATTACATTTCCTACCTTCCTCTCCTGTCCAATGATTTTCCTCTGCCACCCTCTCCTCCTTATCTATCAACAATGGAAATATCATTCCTTCCATCTACCCTCACCCTTTCTACCCCTCCCTCCTTCCCCCCTCCCATTTTCATCGCCTATCCCCAAAAGCACGCCTAAGAAGCTTCCGGGAATATTATTTAGAGCGTGTGAAAGAGGCGTATTCGAGGAAGGAGGGAGGGAAGAGATAAAGTATGGAGGAACTGTGATGGTGACGGGGGGCAGGTGTAGGAGTGTCGTTTGCTGGAATGAGATCCTGTTTGCTTGTGTGTTTGTTTACCTGTATGTAGAGTGGCTTTGGTGTGTGTGTGTGTGTGTGTGTGTGTGTGTGTGTGTGTGTGTGTGTGTTTTACGGTGGGCCTCCATCCGGAAGGGAGTTACGATGGGAACAATTGATTAGATTGTTCGCATTGTAATTCATCGGCCCCTGCCGGAACGCCGATGACTGTGGCCCTCAACCATATCTTTTAATATACTATAGATAAATGCTACATAAAACATAGGAATTATACATAATAAATAACATAATGAAAGTCGAGTTGGATCTTAGATTAAGTCAGATATGGGGCGCTGCTGCGTTCCCGCGGATCACTGCGAGGCTGACCCGCTGCCGCAGTCACTCGGTTTCCCGCTTTTCCCCCGTCCTCTCTCGGATGCGCCTGCCGAGGGTCTTGATGAGGTCGCTGAAGGCAGGACCAAGGACTCCGGTCGTCTCCACCGTCAGCGGCATGAAGTCGTATCGCTGACCGAGGTCGGCGTAGCGCTGCCGTTTCCGGGACCCGGCGGAGCGTGCGGCAGCGCCTGCTGTGGTAGCGCAGTCGATGAGGTGGGTGCTGCCAAAGGTGTTTACGCAGGTGGCGTCCCACGCTAGCATTTTGCCCTGCGTGAAGGGGTAAATTGTGAAGCGGTCGGTACGGCGTCCATCGCCGCGGTCTAGACCCCGTGGCTCGAGGATGGCCGCCACACCGGCAGAGGACAATGTCCTGTACACCACATCGTTGAGGGCTGCGTGGCGGGTCAGGCGACCGGGGTCTCTCTTGCAGGACAGGTTGTGGTGTCCCAGCCTGTCAGTCATGGCTCCGCAGCGACATCGGTGGGGCTGCTGTGTGGGGACGCCCAGTCGCAGGGCTACTCTTGTCCGGACAGCCTCGTCGGGGAGGTGAAGCCCGAGTTTCTCGACGGGAAGGGCCGAGAGCCAGGTGCCGCTGTGAGGAGCCCGGGCAGCAAGGAGCCGCGCTCTGTCAACCTGGTTAGCGTGGGACAGTAGATTGGATAGGTGGTGTTCAGATGCTGCCTCGTCAAGGTGGCGCTGCTGTAAGGGATCTTCAGGGTTGAAGCTGGGACAATGCGTAACAGTAAAGGTGTCGATGGCGGATGCTAGGGAGGCCGGTCTGTCGCCGGTGGGACGGCTGTTGATTGTACAAACCAGGTCTCGCGTTGCATTCACAGACGCAATGTAGGCGGGCAGCGCCACATCAGCCAACCGTCTGAGGCCCAATCCTCCAAGCCGAAGTGGGAGAGAGGCTTGGGTCCAGGCCATGTCGTCGAGGGCCACGTTGCAGCTACGTGACGTGGTATCCCATATATGCTGGTCTATGGACCTAAGGTCATCCCCTGCCAGATATACCGGTGCCGCACGCATGAGGTGGGTGGCTTGCGGCACAGAAGCATACCTGGTCAGGAAGAACAAAGCCATATGGCTGCTGATAAGGCTAGTTCTTTGAATGAGGGTCTCAGTCAGGCGTTTGATGTTATCCAGCGCATCGCCAGCGGAATCCGGGTGAATGGGGGCTCCAAGAAGAGAGAGGCTGTTGATGGGTGTGGATCGGGCTCTGTTTAAAAAGGCGTCGGAGGTGGCGAGGCCTCCAGCATGGTCGTTGCTGGTACTTGGGGCAACGTCGCCGATAATACCGGTGCCAGCGTTGTCTCCCCGGGGTCCAAGGTGAGTGACTTCACACTTCAGTAGATTGACCTCCAACCCAATGGCGCGGAATGCTGGAATTATTCGTTGCAAATCGGCCGCCGCAACTGTGGCTACAGGTCCAGCGAGCGTGCCATCGTCGAGATACCAGACGTTTAGTGGAGAGCCAAGAGACTGTATGATAGGGTCCACCGCCAGGGCGAATAGTAGCGGTCCCAAGGGGTCACCCTGCTACACATCGCGGCAGGATGGGATGCAGGGTGTTCCAAAATGGAGGGGTGACGGCTGGGAATAAGCTTGAGTCACCAATGGCGCTGCCATGGGAAAGCGTCTGAACACTTCACGCAGTACTGCAGACCTGTGTATCGTGTTGAAGGCGTTGGCGACGTCCAGCTTGATGATGACGGCGTCGGTTTGCTGAGCGTGTGTGTCGGCAAACTCACGCACCGCATGAACGGCCGCCTCGTAGCCCAGGCGCGTTCCCACTCCTAGCTGGGCAGGACACAGCTCAGGTGAGAGGGCAGAGGACATACGTTTGGAGAGGAGTTTGCTGGCTAGACGACGATAAATTGTGCCAACTGCAATGGGCCGCAAGCCTCCATCCTTTTTCTTTAAGGCAAAGAGGTTGGCACTGAAGAAGGCTTGCCTTGCGGGTTCAGGTATGTTTCCTGCTAGGGCGGCATTGCAGAGCTCGGTGATCGCCCCTAGAAGCCTTTGTCCTGCTTCGGCTGTGTTTTTCCTTACAAGTTGCTGTAAGTGCATGGGCCGGATGCCGTCTAGGCCGGCAGCAAAGCCTGGGGAGAAGGCGTGGATGGCAGCCAGCACGTCCTCTTTAGACACCTCGAGGTGGCCAGGGTCTGTGTCGGATAGCTGGGGCAGTGGCTCGTCGCTGTCTCCCGGTGGGTGTTTGGTCTGGAGGGCGATTAGAGTGTCCACGCTAGGGGGTGCGACGCTGTCTGAGGTGGTGAGGAGTCGAAGGCCAGCCTGTACATCTCCGTCGGCGCACTCTCTGGTGATGCGCCTTGCCAAGGCTTCATCGGTGTTGGTTTCAGTGGAGCCGGGTGGTCTTTGAGCTCTCCGTTGTTCGAGAGTCGGTGTCGCGGGGGTAGAGGTTCATGCCAGGGGACTATGGAAGGCGTGCGCTGCTCAAGGGCTGCTGTGTTGGCGCTGGCCAAGCCGGAGGCCACGCGGTGTCGCTGGCCGCGTGGAACATGTCGCAGAACGCCTTTAGTGGCTTTGAGGTTGGCTAATGTGGTCGCCATGTCCAGGGGCTGTGTCGCTGAGGCGACGGACTGTATGGCATCAGCTGCGCCCTCTAAGGCAGCGGAACGCAGACAACCGTCGCAGTGCCAGGTGTGCAGCTGTTCGGCTTGGCGTCGGGTGATACCCACGCAGGTCATATGTGAGGCGCGACTGCATTCTGCGCACACAATTGTGTGTTTGGTACGATTGATCTCGTTGCAGGCGGCGCAAACCTCGTCGTCGTCGGCATCTTGACTTGAAGACCCAGGGTTGTCGATGCGCATGCCGGCGTCGATACAGCGCCTCAGGCGACATGGTATGACACGGCAGTTACCACTGCGTGAGCAAGGCGCGGCTGGTTGGTTGGCAAGGCTATGTCTCCGGAAAAACTCCCGGCATGATCGGCATGTACTGACGCCGTTTCTTGGAGTGGGTGTGGGGCCGACTTCGCACACTACACAAGAGGACTGTTGGCTACCTTGAGTAGGCATCGTGAGATGAGCGCAGGATGAACATAATAGTATGACCGTTAGTGATATGAGCCCGGCCTCTGGATGTGTGCGTGTGTGTGAGAGAGAGAGAGAGAGAGAGAGAGAGAGAGAGAGAGAGAGAGAGAGAGAGAGATATTTACATAGATTTACATAGAAAATCAGACCACACAGACCCCATGGTCCAGACTTGGTGGTCTGTCCTTAAACCTAAGTGATTTTACATTAATCAGAAGACTCCAAAACGTTGCATTTCTACTCTAGTTGATATTAAGTTGAAGGAAGTGACGGTCGAGCTTATTTTTGAAGGAGTCAATCGTGTTACACTGGACCACTGATGGTGGAAGCTTATTCCATTCTCGCACTACAACGTTGGTGAAGAAAAATTTGGTGCAATCTGAATTTACTTGTCTACATCTGAGTTTTACGCCATTGTTCCTCGTGCGCAGACTGTCATCGATCATAAACAATGTTGATCTGTCTACATTCGTGAAACCATTAAGTATTTTAAAACATTCGATCAATTTTCCTCGGAGGCGACGTTTCTCAAGAGAACATGTAAAGGATATAAAGCCTTTATTCGTAGGATTTGTTTCGCAAGTAAGGTATCATATTCGTTGCCCTATGCTGAAAACCTTCTAATTTAGCAATATCCTTTGAATGGTGGGTGGACCAAAACTGTACAGCATATACCAAGTGCGGTATGACTAAACTCTTGTAGAGCAGGGAGTATTACATATTTATTCTTGAATACAAAGTTTCTTTTAATGACGCCCAACATTCTGTTCGCTTTATTTGCTGCATCGATGCATTGCTGTGAGAATTTGAGGTTTGACGCGATTTTGACCCCAAGTCTTTGACGCATTGAACGCTTTTGAGTTTAACGCCGCGCATTTCGTATTCGAACTTCTTATTCCTCGTTCCAACTTGAAGGACCTGGCACTTGTCTACGTTAAAGGGCATCTCCCATCTATCCGACCAAGCTGAAATTTTGTGCAAATCCTCTTGGAGGCTTTGCCTGTCTTCGTCAGTGAGAACCGAGTTACCAATCTTTGTGTCGTCTGCAAATTTACTAATGCGGTTATTGAGTCCAACATCCACGTCGTTGATGTAAATAATGAAGAGCACTGGGCCAAGGACCGAGCCCTGATGGACGCCACTAGTGACAGGCGCCCACTCTGAGTTAAATCCGTCAATCACTACTCTTTGTTGTCTGTTGCTCAACCAATTCGCGATCCATTGGTTTACTTGACCGTCAATACCTATTTGCTTTAATTTGTAAAGTAATTTATGATGCGGGACTTTATCAAACGCTTTCTGGAAATCAAGATAGACTACGTCCAGTGATTTGGTTACGTCATAAACAGTGAAGAGGTCGTTATAAAAGGTTAATAGGTTTGATAGGCAGGATCTTTTGTTTCGGAAGCCATGTTGTGAGTCCCCAATCAATGAGTGGCTTTCAAGGTAACTCACAATTTTGTCTCTAATTATGCCCTCAAGTAGCTTACCTACAACCGAAGTTAGACTAATGGGCCTGTAATTACCTGGTACTTTTTGTCTCCTTTCTTGAAAATCGGTGTCACGTTAGCCTTTTTCCAATATGAAGGGACGATGCCTTGTCGCAAGGACATATTGAATACGGTTGTGAGGAGGAGAGTATTTCGCTCTTCGTTTCTTTCAGCAGAGTTGGATATACTTTGTCAGGTCCAGGACTTTTATTTGTTTTAAGTGAATGGAGAGCTTTAAGGACTTCATCGGTTGTTATTTCAAAATTAGGCAATGCATGCTCGAGATTTACAATAGTACTGGTGTTGGTGGTAGCGAGAGGAAGACTGTTAGTATTAAACACCGAGGAAAAGTAATTGTTTAAGAGGTTTGCAATGTGTTGGCTGTCAGTCACTAGTGCACCGTCGCTGTTTGTTAAAGGTCCAATACCACTTTTGATCGCCTTTCTGTTGTTTATGTAACTGAAGAAAGATTTCGGGTTATTTTTACAGTTGGCTGCAATATTTTCTTCATATCTACGCTTTGCCTGACCTACTAGTCTTTTTACTCGTCGCCTGGCATCATTATAGAGTCTAATGTTCTCAGGCGTGCTTTGTTCTTTCTTTAACCTGTAAAACAATTTTCTCTCATTGACTGATTGTTTAATTTCGCTATTAAACCACGGTGGGCTTTTATTAGTGTTAATTCGCTTCTCGCACAAGGGGACGAATGTGTTCTGCTGAGTGAGTAAGTGATTTTAAACAGCCAAGCTTCCTCTACGTTGCCATCATCTGATAGTTGTATTTCTGTTAGTTTTGTCGGATTTCTACGAAGTTAGCTCTTTTGAAATTGGGCACCTTTACTTTATTTTCAGTCACTGATGATTGAGCTTTAATGTCGACGCGCACTAATTTATGATCGCAAGAACCGAGGTGTTCTCCTACCGTGACACTACTGACAAGGTTATCTTGGGTCGTTATAACAAGGTCGAGTATATTATTTTGTCGAGTTGGCTCCTAAACCATTTGGTTTAGATAATTTTCTTCTAGAAATTCGATCATTCTATGTGACTCGCCTTCTGTACCTGACAGTGTCGCCCAGTCGATATGGGGGAGGTTAAAGTCTCCTAATATCAGTGAGTCGTTGTTATTAAGTGACTGCCTTAAGACGCTGTACATTTCAAGGTCGTCATCGAGTGATTGCCCGGGAGGTCTGTAGGTGACAGATATATTTAAATTGACTTTTGCAATGTTTACTCACGCACAAATTTTCAACGTTACTGTTTCCAGTTGTTTTGTCGGTGGGTTGCAAATAGCTTTTGACATAAAGGGCGACGCCACCGCCTCTACGGTTTACACGATCTTTGTTGAAGAGTCTGTAGCCATCTATGTTGTATTCGGAACTTAAATCAATATTTGTGGTGTCGATTAATGTTTCGGTTATAGCAATTATGTCAAAATTTTCTGTTAAAGCAAGACATCTCAGTTCATCAAATTTGTTTCTTAGGCTACGCGCATTGAAACTAAGGATTTTTAAGTTATCTAGAGGCTTGGTAATACAGGTGGTGGTACTTGCGGGATCACGGTTACGGGTTTGTTGCGATGCACGGCGTCTATTTACACGGGCGGGGTGGAGGGACGTGGCCGTGACCCGTTTTTTGCTCGGATGACACGCACTGCTTCGTTGAGGAGCCTTCCGAGTCTGGCTGCCCCGATGGGAGAAAGGTGCAATCCGTCCCTGTGGAAAAGTTCATTTTGTCCATAGAAATTGTCCCATGCGTTTAGGAACTCCACGTCAAGCTCCCTGCAAAGAGTCTGTAAGCGGTTGTTTAGGCTGAAGGCCTTACTGAAAAAGTCGCTCTCCGCCCAAGTCCGTGGTAGAACTCCTGAAATCAAAATGTTAGGGGATTTAATCTTATACTGCTGGATGAGCCTACGGTACTTCTCCAGGAGTTCCTCAGACCGGGTCGTGGTGACGTCGTTCGTACCTGTGTGGATAACAAACAGTGAATCATTAGTAGCCTGGGGGGAGATCTCCTCAAGAGCAGCAGTTATGTCGTCGATCCCAGCACCAGGATAGCAATAGTTCCGTCTTCGACGAGGAACTCTGCCGCAGAACTCAACGACCTGCTGGCGAATCATGGAGTCACCCACCAGGAAGGTGCTCTCATGCTCGTCCTCCTCCTCCAGAATGGCAAACCTGTTGAAGCAATGAACAGGATAAATCGCTTGTCTGGCTGGTTTGGCTCCTCCATTCACGATGGTGAAGCCATCATGGTCGGTGCCACTAGCATCCTCCCGTTGCGTGGTGTTGTCCGCTGGTGTCGACGGTACCGCTGAGGGCAAGGGGGCGGTTGGAGAAGGGTTTGGCACCACAGCAACGTTAGCCTGGATGAATTCCTGCAAGGAGGCAACAGTGCGTTAAAGCTCTATTATTTTATTCTGACCTGCTTCCATCTTCTCTTCTTGCTCCTGCAGTCTGGTCTCGAGATGCTGCCTGGTGAGAGAAAGCTCCATTATTTTATTCTGGCCTTCTTCCATCTTCTCTTCCTGCTCCTGCAGTCTTGTCTCGAGATGCTGCCTGGACAGACACAGTCGACAGACAGCAGAACGCCCTGTAAAAAAGTGAGCTGAGAAGCTACCGTTACAAGTACTGTACTTCTTAGGTGCCATCTTAGCTGAAATGAAAGAGATAAAAACACAAAGTGAAGGGGATTAGGAAAGGGGGTGAGGTGTGTGAGAGGTAGTTTAGTAATGGAGGAAAAGTGAGAGAGAGGAGGAGTAGGAAGGGATGTGAGGTGAGTAAAGAGGGGGAAAGGGAGGTGTGTGAGATCAAGGAGGGTTAGGAAATAGGTGAGGTGGGAGAGAGGAGGAGTAGGAAGGGATGTGAGGTGAGTAAAGAGGGGGAAGAGAGGCGTGAGTGAGGTGTGTGAGATCACAGTGGGTTAGGACATAGGTGAGGTGGTAGAGATGAGGAGTTTGAAGAGTTGTGTGGTGTGTATAGAGGGGGCTAGCGAGGGGGTGAGTGAGGTGTGTGAGATCAAGGAGGGTTAGGAAATAGGTGAGGTGGGAGAGAGGAGGAGTAGGAAGGGATGTGAGGTGAGTAAAGAGGGGGAAAGAGAGGCGGTGAGTGAGGTGTGTGAGATCAAGGAGGATTAGGAAATAGGTGAGATGAGTGAGAGGGAGTTTGGGAAAGGAGGTAAGTGGGAGAGAGGAGGAGTAGGAAGGGATGTGAGGTGAGTGAGGTGTGTGAGAACAAGAAAGGTTAAGAAAGAGGCGAGGTAAGGTGGGTGAAGGGATGGGTAAATAGGATGTGAGGTAAGGTGAGTGAGGGGGGGAGGGCTTAGAAATATGTGGAGGTGAGGGAGGAGTAGGAAGGGCTAATCCTCTAGGGGATGAGGAGGAGCAAAAGGGATGTGAGGTGAGCGAGGGTGGGGGGGGCTTAGGTGAGGTGAGGAAAGGGGGGTAGGAAGTGTTAATCCTCTAGGGGATTTAAAGAGGGTGTAGTGAGGAGGAGCAGATTGAATCCTCAGGGAATTCAAAGGGTGGGTTGTCGACACACCCAAATCACGCGTGAGACACTCGGGAACACAAAGTCACACTCGGGACACACGAAACACACAGAAACCCAAGCACAAGCACGACTAAACACCCTCAAGTCACTCGCAAAAACACCTGAAATACAACAGCACACTCAAAACACTCTGAAACCCACGCAGAGCACTATAAACAGCCAAATCACACGCAAAAGCACTGGAAACACAACACACTCGAAACGCAGAACACTCGAAAAACAGCCAATTCACACGCAGAAACACCGGACACAAAACAGCACACTCAAAACACTGAAACACACGCAGTACACTTAGAAGCAGCCAAATCACACGCAAAAACACCGGAAACACAACACACTTGAATCACTCTGAAACCCACGCAGAACACCCGGAAAGAGCCAGATCACACGCAAAAACACCGGAAACACAACACACTTGAATCACTCTGAAACCCACGCAGAACACCCGGAAACAGCCAGATCACACGCAAAAACACCGGAAACACAAATCACAGAGGCAACCACAGGCAGCACTATAAACAGCCAAATCACACGCAAAAGCACTGGAGACACAACACACTCGAAACGCAGAACACTCGAAAAACAGCCAAATCACACGCAAAAACACCGGAAACAAAACAGCACACTCAAAACACTGAAACACACGCAGTACACTTAGAAGCAGCCAAATCACACGAAAAAACACCGGAAACACAACACACTTGAATCACTCTGAAACCCACGCAGAACACCCGGAAACAGCCAGATCACACGCAAAAACACCGGAAACACAAATCACAGAGGCAACCACAGGCAGAAACCACAAGCGAACACATACCAAACACGTGTCGGGAAATCACAGGCAACACACAAGGTCTACAAGCGAGAACACACAAACGCAATCCCAAGAGCACAACGAAAACACAGGGCAAGCGATGTTGTGGAGCGCAGCGGGGTGAGGTCACGACCTTCTCTCAGCAGAGGTCGGGTGTGAATGAGAGAGAGAGAGAGAGAGAGAGAGAGAGAGAGAGAGAGAGACAGGGGGTGTGTGTGTGTGTGTGTGTGTGTGTGTGTGTGTGTGTGTGTGTGTGTGTGGGGGGGGAGAAGGGCAAGGTAGTAAGTGAGGTGATGAGAAGGTGGGCAGAGGTATTAGCTGGGGAAGGGCTGGGGAGGAAAAAGGGTGTGGCAGGTGAGGCTTACCGTAGCAGGTGTGCGGGTGAGGGGACTAGGAGAGAGGTGGGAGGTATGAGGGGAGTGTGGGAGGGAGGCGGAGTGCCCGGGTGCTTAGTGGGAGGAAAAGCTAAAGGAACAGAAGGTAGGGGTGGCCGTGGTTGTGTGGGTGTGCGTGGGTGTGTGTGACGTTGTTGTTGTTGTTGTGTGTGTGTGTGTGCGAGAGAGAGAGAGAGAGAGAGAGAGAGAGAGAGAGAGAGAGAGAGAGAGAGAGAGAGAGAGAGAGAGAGAATTACATAGAATTACATAGAAAATCAGACCACACAGACCCCATTGTCCAGACTAGGTGGTCTGTCCTTAAACCCAAGTGAATCTACACTAATCAGATGGCCCCAAAACGTTGCTTTTCTACTCTAGTTAATATTAAGTTCAAGGAAGTGACAGTCGAGCTTGTTTTTAAAGGAGTCAATCGTGTTACATTGGACCACTGACGGTGGGAGCTTATTCCATTCTCGCACTACAACGTTGGTGAAGAAAAATTTGGTGCAGTCTAAATTTACTTGTCTACATTTGAG
>NC_066515.1:10853470-10883470 GCF_024679095.1 Eriocheir sinensis | reverse complement strand
AGGGCACAGAAAAAAGTAAACAATAATAAATAAAAAAAAGCCCGCTACTCGCTGCTCACAAAAAGAATCTAAAGAGGTTTCCGAAAGAGAGGTCAATTTCGGGAGGAGAGGTGTCCAGATACCCTTCTCTTGAAAGAGTTCAAGTCGTAGGCAGGAGGAAAGGCAGACGAAGGAAGATTGTTCCAGAGTTTACCAGCGTGAGGGATGAAAGAGTAAAGATGCTGGTTAACTCTTGCATAAGGGGTTTGGACAGTATAGGGATGAGCATGAGTAGAAAGTCGCGTCCAGCAGGGCCGCGGGAGGGAGGGAGGCATGCAATTAGCAAGTTCAGAAGAGCAGTCAGCATGAAAATATCGATAGAAGATAGAAAGAGAGTAACATGGCGGCGGAAATTAAGAGATAGAAGACTATCAGTAAGAGGAGGAGAGCTGATCAGACAAAGAGCCTTAGACTCCACTCTGTCCAAGAGAGCTGTGTGAGTGGAGCCCCCCCACACGTGAGATGCATACTCCATACGAGGGCGGACAAGGCCCCTGTATATGGATAGCAACTGCGCGGGGGAGAAGAACTGGTGGAGACGACACAGAACGCCCAACCACGAGGAAGCTGATTTAGCGAGAGAGGAGATATGAAGTTTCCAGTTAAGATTTTAAGTTAAGGATAGACCGAGGATGTTTAGTGTTGAAGATGATGACAGCTGAGTGTTGTCGAAGAATTGGGGATAGGTGTTTGGAAGATTGTTTCGAGTTGATAGGTGGATAAATTGAGTTTTTGAGGCATTGAAGGACACAAGGTTCCTTTTACCCCAATCGGAAATGATAGTAACGTCTGAGGTTAAGCGTTCTGCAGCCTCCAGCCTGGAGTCATGTAATTCCTGTTGAGAGGGTCTTCTGTTGAAAGAAGTTCAATAATGTGGAATGAGTCATGAGTGGATAGGACATTTTGTTATGGAAAGAAGATCATTGATGAATAACAGGAAGAGAGTGGGTGATAGGACAGAGCCCTGTGGAACACCACTGTTAATAGGTTTATGAGAAGAACATTGACCGTCTACCACAGTAGAGATAGAACGGCCGGAAAGGAAACTGGAGATAAAGGAACAGAGAGAAGGATAGACTCCAAAAGAGGGCAGTTTAGAAAGCAAAGACGTGTGCCAGACTCTATCGAAGGCTTTCGATATGTCTAGTGCAACTGAGAAAGTTTCACCGAAACGGCAAAGAGAGGATGACCAAGAGTCAGTTAAGAGAGCAAGAAGATCGCCAGTAGAACACCCCTTGCGGAACCCATACTGGCGATCAGATAGAAGGTTAGAAGTGGAAAGGTGCTTTTGAATCTTCCGGTTAAAGATTGATTCAAAAGCTTTAGATAGACAGGAAAGTAAAGCTACTGGGCGGTAGTTTAAAGGATTGGAACGGTCATCCTTCTTAGGCACAGGCTATACGAGGGCATACTTCCAGCAGGAAGGAAAGGTAGATGTTGATAGGCAGAGACGAAAGAGTTTGACCAGGCAGGGTGTCAGCACGGAAGCACAGTTTTTAAGGACAATAGGAGGCACTCCATCAGGTCCATAAGCCTTCTGAGAGTTGAGGCCAGAGAGGGCATAGAAGACATCATTAGGAAGAATCTTAATAACAGGCATAAAGGAGTCGGAGGGGGGATGAGTAAGAGGAATATACCCAGAATCGTCCAAAGTGGAGTTGTTACAGAAAGTTTGAGCGGAGAGTTCAGCCTTAGAGATAGAAGAGACGGCAGTGCTGCCGTCTGGGTTAAGAAGAGGCGGGAAAGAGGAAGACGTGAAATTGGAGGAGAAATTTTTGGCTAAGTGCCAGAAGTCTCCTTTAAGGACGTCGCCTTTAAGGACGAAAGGTACATGAAACGTTTACAGGAAAGAGATAAATAAGAGGAAATTACTACCCTATACTTAACACTACTGGCGACCTAAGCTGTGGATGAAATTGTTAACACGTTAAATCTTCAGGTTGGAGCCGTGCTGCTGTGTGTCTGACATATACGAAAAAAGGTAAGTAAAATCCTATATCCCTGATGTACTTATCTAATAAAGACGAAGCTATTTATACTCTTTTAGCTAACTACTAATGGCGGGAGTCTAGTTCAGTGATCGAAGACTATAGTATTGAAGTAACTTATGTGCGCCAATGTGTTACATCTGTGTCCTTTTAACTTCATACCGTTGCTGCATGTTATTGTGTTGTGGTCTCTCTGAAATAGACTGTCTGGGTTAATATTTTCGAATCTAATAAGGGGGAGGAGGAGGAGAAGAAGGAGGAGGAGGAGGAGGAGGAGGAGGATAGGTTACGTTTGCTTGCTCTCTTGGCGCATGGTTCGCGGCAAAGGAGATAGAGGTTGCGGATATAAGAGGGGCGAGAGGGAGAAAGAGGAGAAAACAACCTCGGAAAAGAAAGAAGGAAATCTGGTGGAGAGGAGAGGAGATTAAAAGGAGACTGAGGAAACTGAGGAGCAAAGGTGGAGAGCGGGCGAGAAGGAAAGCAGGAGAAGGAAAAAAAAGAGAATAAATGGAAGTATAGGATGCGAAGTGTTCAGACATAATAGAGTTTACGAGAGAGAGAGAGGAGATAAATAACAAGAGTGTGTTGTAAAGTGACTTGTGTCAAGGGTGGTAGTGAAGATTTTGTTACTGGATATTGGGGGTGGTGATGGTAGAAGTCGTGGCAATGGTTGTGGTAAAGAACTAATTTAGGAAGTCACTAATTTTGTTTGTGCATCAATATATCAATCCATCTAATTAGCAGCCAATCAATCGATCATTCCATGTCTCTGGAATGGAGGCACACATTCCACGTACTTTCTCTACTCCTCATGCTCTGGTTTATCACGCTTGTTCTTGTGCTGTCAAAGATAGAGAGGCAGCTCACAAAAGGCACCAAAGCCTTCGCACTTCTGCAAACCATGATCTTTACATTTTTGCCCGGAATCGTGCCAATTCTATTCTTCGACTTACCAAAACCTCTTTCATCCATAGTAAATGTCAAAACCTTGCTTTTTTATATACGTCCACAGACTTCTGGCACCTAGTCAAAAATATCTCCTCCAATTTCACTTCTTCATCTTTCTCTCCTCTCCTTAACCCTGCCGGCAGCACCGCCGTCTCATCTATCTCTAAGGCTGAACTCTTCTCTCAAACTTTCTGTAAAAACTCCACTCTGGACGATTATGGGCATATTCCTCCTACTCAGCTCCCTCTGACTCCATTACGCCTGTTATTAAGATTCTTAAGAATGATGATTTATATGTCCTCTCTGGCCTCAACTCTCATAAGGCTGATGGACCCGATGGAGTCCCTCCTATTGTTCTTAAAAACGGTGATTCCGTGCTGACACCCTGCCTGATCAAACTCTTTCGTCTCTGCCTATCAACTTCTACCTTTCCTTCCTGCTGGAAGTATGCATTCATACAGCCTGTGCCTAAGAAGGGTGACCATTCCAATCCCTCAAACAACCGCCCTATAGCTTTACTTTCCTGTCTCTCTAAAGCTTTTGAATCACTCCTTAACCGGAAGATTCAAAAGCACCTTTCCACTTCTGACCTTCTAACTGATCGCCAGTATGGGTTCCGCAAGAGGCGTTCTAATGGCGATTTTCTTGCTCTCTTAACTGATTCTTGGTCATCCTCTCTTAACCGTTTCCGTGAAACTTTCTCAGTTGCGCTAGACATATCGAAAGCTTTCGATAGTCAGGCACAACTCTTTGCTTTCTAAACTGCCCTCTTTCGGATTCTATCCTGCTTTCTTTTCCCTTATCTTCAGTTTCCTTTCCGGCCGTTCTATCTCTGCTGTGGTAGACGGTCAATGTTCTTCCCCTAAACCAATCAACAGTGGTGTTCCACAGGGCTCTGTCCTATCACCCCCTCTCTTCCTATTATTCATCAATGATCTTCTTTCCATAACAAACTGTCCTATCCACTCATACGCTGACGACTCCCCTCTGCATTATTCAACTTCTCTCAACAGAAGACCCTCTCAACAGGAATTACAAGACTCCAGATTGGAGGCTGCAGAACGATTAACCTCAGACTTTACTATCATTTCCGATTGGGGTAAAGGGAACCTTGTGTCCTTCAATGCCTCAAAAACACAATTTCTCCACCTATCAACTCGACACAATCTTCCAAACACCTATCCCCTATTCTTCAACAACACTCAGCTGTCACCTTCTTCACCACTAAACACCCTCGGTCTATCCGTAACTCAAAATCTTCACTGAAAACTTCACATCTCCTCTCCTAAGGCGGTTTTACACGTGGCAATTCTGGCCGGCAATACAGATGCGATGATCTAGCTGCTAGACCGGCTGGGCGCTCTCGGGAGCAAGTACCTTCACACGTGGGAGGAGCCGCCGGGAGCATCAAGACATATTTAAGATTCAAAAATAACTATTTCAAAGAGAAAAATCATTTAACTTTGCCCCAACAATGATAATTCACTCCAATCATCAAGTAATCTTGTATGCCTCATACGATTAGGTTGGCGGTTAATTATGGTGTGGGCATTTGCGTGCCAGGTCCCCAATTTGTGCCGTGAGACATTGTCTGTTATAGGTTTCTGATGACTGAGATTGAGATTCATTGCATTTCACCTTCAATTAACTAGTAAATGCAAGGACATGAATACATCCCAAACACCCCAAAAGGGCCTACTACCATATATCTTAAAACCACAATGAGTTTGGTCCATTAGCCTAATATTGTAGAAATACTTTAAGTAAACGAGTTTTATCATAAGTAGTATACAATACACGAAAATAATCGTTCCTTACCTCCTTCCATTACTCGCAAAGAGATAAACATTTCCCGCAATGTTGCTGCCACTCTCTCAAAAATGGTTTTACGTAAACTCTGCTTCTTGTAGAGCTTATCTTGTGGGTCCCATAGGTGTCGATACTGCCTCACTTGCTCAAACAATGCCACCTCGGCCTCCCGGCTCCAAAATCTTGTTATCTGCATCTGTCATTTCTTGTTTCATTGGCGCCGACATTTTGTTTACCCAGTCGCCAGTCGGCAATACAAGACGGACACGCTCAGCTGCGCAGAGAACTTACTGCGAGAATAACTCCCAGACCCAGACCCAAAATGATGCCGGCATCACGTCGCGCCTGTATTGCCAGCCGCGAATTGCCACGTGTAAAGCCGCCTTTACTAAATCAGCTTCCTCGATGTTGGGCTTTCTGTATCGTCTCCGCCAGTTCTTCTCCCCAGCACAGTTGCTATCCATATACAGGGGCCTTGTCCACCCTCATAAGGAGTATGCATCTCACGTGTGGGGGTGTAACGGGGTACCGGGGGGCGTTTAAAGGGCGTTGATTAAGACTTCAGCTTCCTTAAGGCGAATATATTGTTAGCCTCTATGTACAAGGAGCGTCGGAGCGAGAGCGACTGCCGTTGTGTGTCAGTCGGACTCTCGTGAAGGAGTGACGAGTTACAGGTTGGAAAATAATTGTTACAATTGGTCACGTACATCAAGGTGACTTTCAAGCTTGATGAAATGATTTGTATACAAACTGAGACGGTAAACAGTGACGGACGACATTCCTATAAGGTGGCGTGATCTATCTGTCGTGTTTTTGTTTTTTTTCCATTGCCAATTGTATGCCTAATTCGTGGTGATACTAAATAATAATAATAATAATACATTGATATCCTACTATAACACTGCTCGGTCACTTACCAGTGATCGCGACCTCGCGATATACAAAAATCTAAATAGCAGTCTAGTTACCATTAACATACATAGTGGGAGTTTGTCAAGCAGACTGCCTATGGTACAGTTACATTAAAGCACTGGCTATGTAAGAACATATGTGTAGTCATAATATAAATAGGGAGAGGTAAAACACAACGTGTGTGACATGAAACAGAAGAAATCTCTCAAAAGATAAATATAAGGACACAAGTAGAAGAAGCTATCAACTGGCATAGTTACAGACAATGAAACGTTCATCTAGCTCAAAAAAAAAAAAAAATACAGTAGTGAAACATAGTACAATGTTAAGTATAGGAGCAGGGGAATGTCAGGTTTCTGTACTCTGACTTGCTTGAGAAAAGGAAAAACTACCTTGCCAGTGGCCTCCCTGCATCCAGTCGCCGTGGTTGCACAACCAAATAATCGTGCAGGACAGAGTTCCTCCTAATAAGGTAGCACATGACGACGAGACTGAAGAACATCAGAAACATTGGTACAAAAAATCCAGGGTACAGGTAGGGGAGATGCAAGTATTCAGGCAGCGTTTCCTCCAGGGTTTCCGCAAACTCTGTTTTGTTTGCGAAAGACAATGAATTAAGGGAATTAGTCACATAAGAGATGCTGGAGAAGTGAATGTTTTCGAGAGACCTTAGAGGAAACACTCGATGGGAAATATTGCCCGTGAAAACCAGACGGATCCGGGACGGGTACGTTGTTATGTTAGTGGAGCGGATATAGCATGCTTCCGCTATGGCATAGTGACCAGTAACCCGTTGATAAGTGGTACCCTCCGGGCAGATGACTGAGACATAGAAGGACTGAGGGAAATATAAATAATGGAGACCCTGAAAGTGGAAAACAGGTGTTGGTGGTAGCTGCTTGTAAGGGCACAGGGAAAGAGCGTCAGACGCGTTCACGCGGGTGAGGGCGATCTCGCATACCCTTCCCCGAACTAGTAGGAAGGCAAAGAGAGACGCAGAGCAATAGAATCGCCCGAAGACCGTCTCCTTGCAATATTGCAAGAGTGAGTAGCTACCCGTTGAATACAGAGCGTAATCCTTCGCGATTAGAACAAGAGAAGGGGACGTGTCCAGGGCTAACACACCGTCCTTAGCTGAAAAAGGGAACGGGACAATTTCGTGTGCCTCAAACACGTCCGCCGTCTGAAATGGAACATGAATGACTATGGCATCGGGGGTGAGGCTGGACTCAATCAAGGGGTAAAAATATTGACTCATGTCTGGGTTGAATAAAGGTGTTAGGCTATACTTTTGATACCCAATATGGACAGTCGTTCTCAAATCGTGTAGAGGGAACAATGCAGGTGTGACTCTACCGTGCGCTGCATCAACCATGTTGCTAATAACCTGCTGATTTGCCGTTGCGACAGAGTTAATGACGTTTTCCAATACATGCAAGGCCTGATCTAGGAGGCGAAACTGATTCACCTGGTCGATCTGTTTGACAACTATGTTGATAACCTCTACCATCTTATTTGTTTGCAGTTCTAGCAGTTCCGCAATGTGAGTATGCAACCGCGCAAGTTTTCTACAATTGGCGTTGATCACCCTGCGATTTCGGGCAGCAAAGGAAAGTACATGAGCGTAGTGGTCCCGCAAATCGTGTACGTCCTCGTCGGTTGCCGTACCGAAGAGGAACTTTGAGGCGGACCCAACGATGTTGAGCAACCCCCTCTTTACCCGAGAGTGAACTGAGTGAAAACTATAATGCATGTCTACCTCATCAACTTTTCCCCGCAAGAACAGAATCCTATCCTCTAGTAGTTGAAAAAGATTCAGAGAGTTGGTACTAGAAGGTGCCTTTGATTCCCTAGTCTTGGTAACCCGTATGGCGTCTGCCATGCCGAGTAGTTTTTCTGAGACTATCCTGATTGTGTCTGTGGTGTTAGTCAAGGAAGTATATGGATATTTTACGAGGAGCACATCTTCTATGAGGAAGACCTCTCCTATATGTGCCGTGAGGGCGCCAGGCTTCAGGTGGATGGGTGTCGTTGCAAGCAGGGAGCCGAGGGACAACAAGATGATCAGAAAACGCAACATCATGATCTGAAAGTGGTGGGAATGAAGTATTTAAACCCGTGGTCTCAAGTTATAGCTATGGGTGTTGGGAGTATTTTGTTGAACATTTGACTCTGAGGGGAAATTACCAATATCAAGGTCCAAAGGTGAGGGAATTACTTTCAGACGATCACTGTGAACTTCTAGACTGACTCCAGTATTCGACTCGAGAACCTCGAACCGATTTCCCCTGACATTCCGAACAACTCGGTAAGGACCCACAAATTTAGCCCCTAGTTTCGAACTCCTTTTCGCTTGCTTAATCATGACTGTGTCACCCTCTTTTAATTCCACCGGGACGGCCTGTTTGTGTTGTTTTGACATCATTTCAACCTTCGTAGCTTTTAACGTACACCTAACCTCTGAGTGTATTTTGGAAAACATATGCATCTGCTGTTGTGCGTACCTATCAATGTTGTAGAGAGGTTGTTGTGGTTTTGTTAGGAAGTCGTACGGAAGACGTTTCTCCACCCCATATAAGATGTAGTAGGGAGACTTCCCCGTAGAGTCGTTTACCGACGTATTTATGGAAGCGGCTATAGGCGATAGCCAATCCTCCCAGTTATCGTGGAGATCGTTCACGATAGGCCTGAGGACCTGTAAGATTTTCCTATTAGCCCTCTCCGCCAACCCATTAGCAGCTGGGTGGAAAGCTGTGATGAAGGATTGCGTGATGTTAAACTGAGCGCATATTTCGCTCAATACTGTGTTCCTAAACTCGGTGCCATTGTCACTCAAAAGAATTCGAGGAGACGAATGTGGACACAACACGTGAGTTACGAGGGCATGGGCCACGCGTGTGGCTGTCTTGTCCTTGAGAGGCACTAGAACTAGAAACCTAGAGAACTGGTCGACGCACACCAAAAAGTAGCGCGAACCATGTTGACTTTGGGGGAGCTGTAATAAGTCTATATTAACAACATCCCAAGGCGCCTCTGGTATTGGGTATTGCAACATAGGTGCTGGCCCTTGTGCTTAGCACAAACGACGCAATGTGCGACATGTTTTTCTACATCAACCCGTAATGTGACCCAGTAGAATTTACGTCTGGTGACAGATAGCGTCTTGTCTCTTCCTGGGTGACCCGCAATAGGTGTGTCATGGACCAGCTTAAGCGTCACGGGGACGTATTTGGCTGGGATGACCAGTTGGTCAATAGGTACCGGTTTGGTTGGCCATGACCTACAAAGGAGGTTGTCCTCTGATAGGAAGAATTGTGAAAAGGGAACTGGCAATTCAGGAAGGTTTGTTTCGTCTCCCGACTCTAGGGCGTAAATTAACCTACTCTTCCACACCGGGTGGCCTCGCTGAGCAGTGTGTAGCTCAGGTGAAGTGAAGTTGTGGATGACCTCTGGGGTGGTAATCGCGCCTATCGGAATATTCCGAGATGAGGCATTTGCGACCACATTTGTTTTCCCGGTGATATAATTTATCTCCGGATTGTATGCTTAGATCGTTAAGAACCATCTTGCCAGACGACCGTGTAGGGTTTTTCCCTACACGGTCGCGTGGTCCGTATACACCACAATTTTGTACCCCATCATTATGTCTTGAAAATGCTTCAGAGCCCACACAATGGAAAGAGCCTCTAGGTGGGTAACAAAATACTTCTTTTCCGGAGCTGTTAGTACTCGACTGGCGAACGCTGTTACATGCTTTTTGCCGGACTTATCTGTTTGCATCAGAGCGGCTCCTAGTCCACTAGCCGAAGCGTCGGTACAGAGCTGAAAGGGGTCCTTGAAATCCGGAAAGACAAGGACCGGAGCCTGTGTAAGCGCTTTCTTTAAATCCTCAAAGCTCGTTTGTTGAGCTGGGAGCCACTTAAATGGTACGTCTTTCTTTAATAGATGGGTTAAGGGACTCGCGCGTGCTGCGAAGTCCTTTATGAAAGGCCTGTAATAACCTGCGACACCCAAGAAAGACCGTACCTTGTCCGCAGACGTTGGCTGAGGGAACTCGGCAATAGCTTTTATTTTGTCGTCCACTGTGTGGATGCCGAATTCGTCCACGACATGCCCCAAGAACTTGATCCGAGGATTTAAGAATTCACATTTGGTGATTTTGAGCTTTAATCCGACCTCTTGAAGTCTGTGTAGGACTGCTTTTAGTGTTTCCATGTGTGCATGCACGTCTTTACTTGCTATGATGATGTCGTCTAAATACACATAGACAGAGTTGCCCAGCAAGTCACCAAAAATACTGTTCATTGTCCTTTGGGAGGTCAAGGGAGCTCCTTTGAGCCCGAACGGCATCCTCGTCCACTCATAGTGGCCATGAGTCGTGCTGAAAGCCGTTATTTCACGTGACTCGGGGGCCATGGGCAGTTGCCAGTAGCCACTGACCAGATCAAGACTCGTAAAGACTTTATATCCTCTACCGAGACACATCAGAATATCTCTAAGAACGGGAAGCGGAAAATGATCATCCACGGTCGCGTTGTTCACACGCCGGAAATCAATCACAGGACGATAAGAACCGTCTTTCTTTGGAACCAGAAACAAGGGTGGATTCCACGGGGAATTCGATTCTTTGATGACACCTTATTCAAACATTTCAGAGATAAGTTGCTGCACAACCTCCCTCTGACTGTGGGGAAGTTTGTACGCATTGATATATACAGGATTGGTATTGGGTTTTAACTTAATGTGGTGTTCAGCACACTGCGTAACTCCAAGCGGCTCGCCTGGTAGAGCAAGCGTCCCCCTATAATGTTCCAGTAGCTGGACTAAGGTTGGCTTAATTTCGGAATAGTGTGCAACTTTTAGGAATGCCTCTAAATTAGCTGTGTCTGGTTCGGGAGAACCCTGACACGCCGAGGTTATGCCTGAGACTTGGGCTGAAGGGTATTCAGCTGGTTCCGGGGCGACATTTCTCCCATACACTAGACACTGGCATAATCTAACACCGTGTTTTAAGGATACAGGGGATCCAGACGTGTTTATTACCAATGCCTCTGCAAAACCTATCTCCTTGACTGTCGCGAGAGTCACCTCCACCGTCACGCGGTGTATGTGAGGAGCTCCGTCGATACACACATCACTGCCCGTTGGAGGGGCGTTAGGTAACCGGATTTTAACAAGTTTTGCAGCACCATCCGGAACTATTGTTCCAAGGCCAGTGGGGCGTGCCTCTTCCTGCGGGCGGAGGACTTGGAGTGCTTGTAGAAGGGCTGGCTTGTAGCGGATTGGGCGGCTTGTAGATTGTGGCCCTCGCTTTCGGCTGCGAAGGCCTGTTGGTGGCTCGAGGCTTGACGCCTGTATAGAGCTTGTAGCTGACGCCTGTAGAGAGCTTGTAGCTGGCGCCTGGTGAGTTGCCGCGGACGGCTGGCTTGTGACTCCTTCCTTCCTTCTACGCCTGTCCCCGTAGTTTGTTGGTGAGTTCTCGTGGCTTGGAGCTTGGAGGAGAACGAGGTAGCGAAGGCACAGGCGCGGTGGGGACCGCTGCCTGTAACGGGGTACCGGGGGCCGTTTAAAGGGCGTTGATTAAGACTTAAGCTTCCTTAAGGCGAATATATTGTTAGCCTCTATGTACAAGGAGCGTCGGAGCGAGAGCGACTGCCGTTGTGTGTCAGTCGGACTCTCGTGAAGGAGTGACGAGTTACAGGTTGGAAAATAATTGTTACAATTGGTCATGTACATCAAGGTGACTTTCAAGCTTAATGAAATGCTTTGCATACAAACTGAGACGGTAAACACTGACGGACGACATTCCTATAAGGTGGCGTGATCTATCTGTCGTGTTTTTTTTTCCATTGACAATTGTATGCCTAATTCGTGGTGATACTAAATAATAATAATAATAATAATAATACATTGATATCCTACTATAACAGGGGGGCTCCACTCACACAGCTCTATTGGACAGAGTGGAGTCTAAGGCTCTTCGTCTCATCAGCTCTCCTCCTCTTACTGATAGTCTTCTACCTTTTAACTTTCGCCGCCATGTCGCCTCTCTTTCTATCTTCTATAGACATTTTCACGCTAACTGCTCCTCTGAACTTGCTAACTGCATGCCTCCCCCACTCCCGCGGCCTCGCCGCACACGACTTTCTGCTCAAGCTTTACTGTCCAAATCCCTTACGCGCGAGTTAACCAGCATCTTCACTCTTTCATCCCTCACGCAGGTAAACTCTGGAACCTTCTTCCTTCATCTGTATTTCTTCCTGCCTACAACTTGAACTCTTTCAAGAGGAGGGTATCAGGACACCTCTCCTCCCGAAATTGACCTATCTTTCGGCCACTCCTCTGAACGTTTTTTTTATAGGAGCAGTGAGTAGCGGGCTTGTTTTTCTTTTTTGTTTCCTTTTTTTTGCCCTTGAGCTGTGTCCTCTACCGTAAAACAAACAATGAATTTGCAAACAAGGAAACAATTAAGCACGGAAGCAATTACGTACATAGACAAGGAGCGTCATTAGCACGGCCTTAAATGTTTTCTCCCCTCACCCGGCGCCTCCACCTGCACCACCATTGCACCACCGTACCTGAACACCCCTCAACATTTCACGGTCACGGTCTCGCTCATCTCCGATCTTCCTCGATCACTCCTGATCTGGAAATCGTGGCCAGACCGCCGGCAAGATCGGAAGTATTGACGGTTGGTGGTTTGACCGACGTCACATCTGCAGTGTTCCGCCTGTGTACCGGGTTTCCGCCTGTAAACCGGCGACCATATAAGATTTACGATTTCTCGGACCGGCGATTGATCTACGACCACTGCAGGTCAGTCTGCGGTATGCCTCTTGTTTACCTCAGGCAGACAGGCGACAGACCTGCGTAATGCCTGCAGCACGTCGGCGATCAAGTATGGCTATCGCTACACCTTTTGGGTAGGGGAAGTATAATAAACGCCCCTCCAGGTATTTTTGATCATTCCTGTGTTTAACATCACCATGGCTTTCCTCAGCTTTCGTGAACGTGAGATTGAACTCCTTAAAATAAAACGTGGACAGGCCAGATACCAAATTTTGCTGTTGCTTGTATACCTACTGGAAAACTGACAACTGAAAAGATTACAGAAGAGACGTAAGGCAACGTGGGTGAAAACATGGATAAAGAGGAGAGGTTATCTGGGTGTGTTCAATACCCTCATAAAGGAATTAAGCACCTCGCACATATTCACGGTCGCGGTCCCGATCATCTCCGATCTTCTGCCGGCGGCAGAAAATTGTCCTAATCGGCTGTAAGATCGGGGATGATCGGTGGAAAGCCGCGTTAACGCTTGTGTGTGACCCTGAGATTAAAAAGTTGTGACCTGTAATCACGTGGCCTGGCTCCATTAGAACAATACGCTTTGCGACTCTGTTCGGGATCCCCTGGCACATGTCCGTATATCAATGCGCATTAGGTTTCTAAAGCCTGGTGGGTCCTCAGCCCCTAACTCCTTCATGAGGGTATCGAACATACCCAGATGACCTTTTTTGCATCCATTTTCTCAACCACGTTGCCTCACGTCTCTTCTGTATTCTTTTCAGTCGTATAGTATCCAGTAGGTAGATAAAATTTGGTATCTGTCAACGTCCAACTTAAAAGGAGTTTAATCTCACTTTCATGAGAGCTGAGGAAAGTCATGGCGATGTCAAAAACAGGAATGATTAAAAACACCTGTAATGGCGTCTGTTATACCTACCCTACCCACCAGGTGTTACGACGACCGTGTTTGATCGCTGAAATGCCACAGGCATTACGCAAGTTTGCCGTCTATCTGGCCGCGGTTAACATGAGGCCTACCGCAGGCTGACCTACAGTTGTAGATCAGTCGTCGGTTGGAGAAATAGATAATCATACATGGCCGCCGGTTCACAGGCGGTAAGCAGCAGCTCTGCCTGAGGCACTGAGGCGGAAAACTTTTTGCGATTTTTACGCAATACACTTTGGCCGTTATCACACTCCCCGACTCACCCTATGGTGCTGGGCTGTTCTACCCAGCTAAGTGCCCCATTGAATATCCCCTCCCCAAGAGCCCCGAGGAAAGAGAAAATAAGAGGGTCACTTAGCTTCTGACTGGTATGGGTTTTCAGAACAGTTTTCTGAAGTAAGTCGGCGGAGTGATGCTGGCCATGTAGTAATACGGTTGCTGTAAAAGTGATGTAGTCGCCCGCTGCCCTCGTGACACGTAGCAGGAAGCACTGAGTTGTGTATATACCGCGAGGGGTTACTGTTGACTGGATGGCATCTAACAGCTAACTGCTGTGTTTACGCCACAAAAGCTTGCCCCTGACTGCTCGCGCGGGGCAAATATGACGTGAATTCATCTCTTTCTGATTCTAGAACATTCGAAACCCAACGGCTGATTCGATTGCTCCATTTCGCTACTGGATTACCCTTACTTTCCGAACAACCCTTAATTCCTAACACACTCCCCACAAAAGATTGTAATTATAAAATTGCAATGAACAATTTGAGGAATAATAATTACTTAAAGAGTCGTTTAAATCTGAGATGTATATTAGAACTACTTATTTTTTTTGCTGATGATACCAGGATTATCTTTATTGTAGTGTATGGCACCATCCCACAAATCATTTTTATGGAGTTGCTTTTAAATTAGTTCACATCTCTAATTTTAAAGGAAAGTGAGGCATCCTCACCTTTTATTTTAAAGGAAGGTGTAGCTTTATTCTTAGGTAATCTTCACTCTGACAGTAATGGGTCAAGAGTGTAGCATTTATAGAGTAAGTCCTCACTGACTTTATTTTGTCAATAATGTGGTATATAGACTTATCCTCGTGTATCCTCACTCTAAATATAGTATACAGAGTGTAGCATTTTAAAAGTACAGAAGACTTATTTAGGTGGAGAAAGAGAACATAAGCAGCTCGGGGGTGTTGAGGACGCTGCATGCCTCTTCCAGGAAGATTAGCCCCCACCCTGGGTAGTTGGAGCTAGTTGGTTCAAGTATTCATGAGGAGCGCAACTTCATAAATCACCATGATTGTCCCTAAGCATCCGTTGGAATCTTTATGTAGCCTTCCTTTTAGGCCTTACGGATTGACTAGATTCTTGTATACTATTATTCCCGGCCTCTGCACCCCTGTTTTATGTGCCCCTTATAGGATGAGTCACTGACAGTTCTAATGGGTAGAGACTGCAAATATAATGATAATGAATAGACCCATTACTTTGCTTAAGCTTGACAGTCCTTATTTTTCCATCATAACCAGCAATTAATTCCAAAACCTTGCCCATCATCCAAAAGGGTCTAGGTTTATTGAGGGCCTTAATTAATACTATGTCTCCTACTTTAATTCTATTTTCCCAGCCACTCTGATATAAATTTCTACTATGTTATCTAAGGATCAGCAAATAGCTCTCATACCACAGCTTCTTAATATTTTCTATTATTTCCTACTGTACTTCTAAGGTCTTTTCTAGTGATGGTTAGCTTTGATCGTCAGTCAAGACATCACTAGCATTTTCTATTAGTATCAGCGAGGATTGCCATGTAATCTTAAAAAGGAATTAGGTGTTATAAACTCTAGACTCTCAGAGCTAGATCTATACGTCAAAGGCCCTTAATTTATTGCAAGTTGAATATTAGAAAGTGTTGTTAATAGCTCAAAATATGTCAACTTAGATCTTCCTACTGCCTTGTAAAGACTGCCTCTCAGTACTCTGATCAGTCTTTCTCATGCAGGCTGAGCCAACCCAAACTGAGTATAAAGGAATTCTAATATGTTCAATGTTACATTTTTCCAGCTCGGATTGAAATTCCTCGGACCGTAGAGAGTTTTCAAGTATAGAACCACCTTTTGAAAATAACTTGGCATTATCACTATAGAAGTACTGAGGTATGGAGTATCTATTGCAAAATCTTTGGAAAGCCTATAAATAAAGTTTTTAGAGGACATATCACGGAGTAGTTCAAAGTGGACTGCTCTTATACTGAGACAAGTAAATACCAGTATAAACATTTTTACTGTATTGTCATTGGTTTCCTCTTTAACCCAAAAGTGACCTGTATAGTCTACACCTACGTGCAGAAAGGGCTTGACCAGGTTCAGGTGGTGCTTGGGCATGTTAGTAAATTTAGAATACATAAATGCTAATGCATTTTACTTAGTGCATGTGGTGCAGTTGCTCAACTCGGACTTGACTGCTGCCCTACCTTTAGGGATCCAATATCCTTGTTCCCTTAGGTAATTTAGAGTAGTGCCTATGCCTAAATGTTGCACTTTCAAGTGGCAGTAATTTATTAGTAATGATGTGAACCTATGCTTTCTTTGGAGCATTATAAGATTATGCACATTGACATTGAAGTACAAACACTTTGCTATCCTGCGTCTAGATCTCAGGACTCCCTTTTTATCTAGGAATAAGTTAAGATTCATTACTAAAGGAGGAACTTTAACATTATTGGTGGCACTCTCTTTCAATTAGGCAATTTCATTAGCAAAGCATTCTGCTTGAGCTATTTTAATCCAGTATTCATTATTGGCTTTCCTTTTAGGATCATAACCCTTTAATTTGCTTAGGAACTTAAACAAGTATCCTGTGCTTCTCAATAATTGATCATTATCAGAATATTTATTTATATTAATTATGCCTGTATTTACTTTATTATTCTGGGAAGTAAAGGCAGTACTTATCTGATGTTTATGATCAGGAGAAATGTTTAGCAAAGGGTATTGAGGCCACTTCTCAAATTGATTTGTTAGCCAATCCGGACCTTCAAGCTAGAATTTTTGTTTGCTTAGGCATTTGCTGTAAGTTAATTTCTTGGTGGTCATATCAGCAGGATTTACATAGTGATGTACCACAGGGAATTTGAATAGTTTTGTTATTTCACTCTTCAGGCTTTCTACCTGCAATACACTGTTTCTGACAAATTTGGGCTATACTTTGGGTTCCCTTGTTATCAGCCAATTTAAGACAACCTGGGCATCAACAGAGATGTTTATAAATTGGAATTGAACATCATTGTAGGCTTCTAATATTACTGGTAACATTTAAAGGCTAATATTGCACCCATCAATTCTATAGGACAACCTGGGCATCAACAGAGATGTTTATAAATTGGAATTGAACATCATTGTAGGCTTCTAATATTTCTGGTAACATTTAAAGGTTAATATTACACCCATCAATTATATAGGTATACTCTGCTCATTTATTTTATTTAGAGGAGCTACTTTAGCTTTAGAAAAGAGGTATGAGGCCTTATTATCTTCACTCAGAGCATAGGCTACAAAGCCATAGGACTCTACTGAGCTATCACAAAAGATATGCAGTCCATAAGAATTTTGCTCATTGAGTGCTTGTCTGGGGAAGGTAAGCTCGGATAACATTTCGAGGTCTCTGTTTAAACTTTTCATTTCGTCAGTTAGTATATCTTTGGGTAGTTTTTAATTCCAGCCAACATCTTGCTTCCATTTTTTTCTCATTAGGATTCTACCCCTTATTGTGACAGGGATGTTTGAGACATAATTTTTCTTTTGGTATCTGCCTCGCAGTCAATCTTACAAGGGGCAAGACTCATTGTATCCTTTTTCACATTGTATCTGTATCCGAGTACTTTGTCCTCTTCACAAGTATCCTCTACTAGTCTACCATCGGAAGCCATTTGGTCTCTCGGTTCAGTTGAATTGGAGTTCCAGGACCTTAATATAAATCCTACTTGGGTCATTCTTTCAAATGCTAGCTTATACAAGTTTTTCATTTTAATTTGATCATTGTCAGTTATCAGTAAATTGTCCACATAAAAAATGTTTGTTAGTATTTGCTTGCTTTTATCTTCTGGAAATGTTTCTGCATGATGTTTCATGACATAGTTTAAAATGGACGGAGATGAAGTATAGCCAAAAACTATACTTTTAAAACGATAAGTTAGTAGTTTGTCTCCTCTCTTCCGGAAGAAGCAAAACCTATTTTGATCAGCTTCACTCTTTAATTTGACCATCAGGGTTGCTTGATTTATATCACTTAGCATTACTGTTTTATTAGTTCTAAAGTAAAAAAGTAATTTTAAGATAGAATCTATTAAGTCTATTCCAGGATAAGCTGCCTCGTTAAACGAGGGTAATTCTTTATTGGTTTTCAAAGAACAATTAAAGACAGGTTTTATTTTAGTTGTTACCTGCTCTTCCATCTTAATGATTAGCCTATGAGGAATCCAGACATATTTATCATAATCAGAAAGCTTTACTTTAATTTCTTCTAGCATTCCATCCTCTAGTTGCTTATCAAACACCTCTTGGTATTTGTTGATGAGCCCTTTTCTTCTTAGGTGATCCACTGTCCGGCCTAATACCTTTAGAGCAACAAATTGATTTGAAGGGACTGAATTTATTTTGTCAGGATACCAGGGCAATTCTACGTTATAGTATCCATCCTTGAAAAGTTTGCCTTTTTTTTATTTATCAATTTGATCATTATCAAAGGACATCAATTCTCGGTCGTCCTTCTTTATGCCCATGGATTCTAAACTAAAGACATGTTCTAGTCCATTATCAACCTCACTATCCTCCAAAATATGTACTAATGGGTTAAAGTATGATTTGAGAGGATCCATTACTAGGTTGATCATTGTTTTAGTTTGAGGGCTTAGAGTCTCTTCATTGCTCTTTTTCAAGGACTCCATTAAAAATTTACTTTGGTTGTTATTAAAAAAGTTAAATACTTTTCCCATTGGTGCAGCTTTGTTATTTAAGACTAGACAGGAACCACCTAGTACTTCCTTCCAGGTTACTAAGGACATGTACTGGAAGATATCAATTCCCAACAGCATATCCACTGTTATTGTTTCATGATTTATTTTTCATAGAAGGTCTCATCTAAAAAGCCAATGTTCTTAAGTTTGAAGTTATTAATGACTTAATTCATCCCTGGGACTTCAAAAGTTATATTTAAAGTTATATCTACTAACAAAGGAACACAAACTAATATTTTATCTAGTTTTATCCCTGTGGACATTTGTTTAAATTATTTTGTCTCTTGCCTAGGTAAGTGCCTACCTCACATTCCAAGCCATGTTTTCCATTGACATCCTGGCATAGATCTTTAGCAGCTGTTTCAGATATGTAAGACATTTTGGCTTCCTGTGTCTATTAAACATCTTACTTTCCCATATTACTTTCCATTTTTTTTAATTCATTGTCATAATAGGAAGCAATTTAGATGAATCAAGGCTTCTCTGAGCCAGACACAAACTTACACTGGTCTTTGATTTGGGGTCGGAATTATTTTGCAAAGGACTCAGAGGAGTTATGTGTGCTTTCTTTTTGCAGAGTTGACATGCAAACTTTAATTTATTTTGCTTGCCATAATAAGCAGATTCAACATGTCCTGAACCGGCACACCTTGTACATAAGACCAAATCTCTGAGTCTTTCTACTTTATTTTTATATTTGTTGAAATTAAGAGCATTTACCCAGAGAATGACCTATTGTAATACACAACTTACAAGTTGATAATTTAGCCTTATGGAATGATTTAAATTTTTGCTTTGTGCTCTTACCTTCCTTATAATATTTATTTTTACTAGATGGACTTACTGATTTTGTATATTTACTTGAAGGCTTATTAATGGGTTCGTCAAAGGTCTTTTTCTTAACCGGGGTAGTATTAATTAAGGTTTTTATTGCCTCATTACAGTTTGCAAAGATGTCGGTTAAGGTTGGGTCAACATCATATAGATAAGACCTCATGACAGGGTTTGGCACGCGGGGCTCATTGAAAAGCTTCGCGCCAAGGGTGTCCAGGGTACCCTCCTGATGCTGCTCAAGGATTACCTCCAGGGCAGGACCCTTCAGGTGGTGATCAACGGGCAGTCACCAAGGCCTTCACCAGTGCGAGCCTCAGTTCCGCAGGGTTCCGTGCTCGGCCCTATCCTGTGGAACATATATATCGACGATCTCCTCCGGCAGCTATCGGCAGTGGCAGCCTACGCCGATGACTGCACACTCTCCCGCTCCTACTGTCGCCCCGACAGCCAGCGTGCCGTCGAAGAGATTAACAGACAGCTCAGGCTGGTGGAGGAGTGGGGAGAGGAGAGGCAGGTCACCCTCGCCACGGAGAAGACGTAGGCCATGGTCATCTCACGGTCCCCAGGCGCCTCTCGACCAGTCTCTGGCCAGCTGCGTCTTGGAGGCAAGAGTCTGTCCCTCCAGGACCTTAATGTGGTCCTGGAGGGACAGACTCTTGCCTCCAAGAGTGTTTGTGGACCAAAGCCTGCGCTTCGACCACCACGCCCGAGCTGTTGCCCGCCAGGCCTCCCTGCTAGGCTCTGCCCTGCGAAGAGTAGCGGGATCCCTCGTCCCACGGGCCATCCTCACTCTCTACAAGGCACAGATAAGATCGTATCTAGGGTACTGTGGCCTGTGCTGGATGTCGAGTGCTGCCACCCACATGCAGAGGCTCGACGCAGTGCAGCGACAAGCACTGGGTCTGGTGGAGGCCGGCGAGCACCTGAAGGAGTCGCCTGCCACCGTGACTCGTTGGAACACCACCGGTGACATCTCAGCACTGGTGGTGTCTCACAAAGCCCAGGTGAAGAGGGTTCCCCACCTCAGCACTTTGAGGCTTCCACCACGCGCTACCCAGAGGTTCACCCGGACTGCACCCTCCAATGACCAGCATATGGAGTTGCTTCGATCCCACTCCAGACAGCACCAACGCACCTATATAGCCAGGACCACACGCCTGTGGAACATGTTCATGGCAGCCACTCCTCAAGTGGAGAACATGAACACGCAGCAGGTGAAACTGGCCGCTCACAGGTGGCGCGAGGGATACCCAAGTGGGCTAGTGGTACAAACGTAAAATGACAAAAGCTCTTGTTCTATTATCAAGGTTACCTTCTAGCAGCGCATAAATATTTCACCATAGCAGGAGTGGTAGGAAGACACTACGAATCGGTTTCTCCCGATGAGGGATTGTCGCATCAAAGGAGGTGACTGAAGAGCAGTTCTGTTCAATTTCTAAGACAAAACACCAGGAGTTCCTATTCTCTCTTTCAGTTACACAGTTCACTCTACACTCACACTACCTTCACACACACCTTTTCCCAAAATTCAAAATTCAAAATGGCTAACGAACACTGCCTCGGAGTCCTGCCTGGGTGGGGACCATAAAATTATAAATTCAGGAGGACTCAATTCTGGCTGTCGACCTGAGAGGTATATAACTCCTCGAACCTGTTTCTTATCAATTTCTAACATTCGCGGTGTTCGTTCAATTTTCATCTCTGTGTGAACACCATCTCCTCCTCAAAACCCCATCTTCTCTTCCTCAACAAAATACAGGCTTTCTGAGGCTACTGACAACAACCTCTACTCTGTTTCCTCCTACTATCAATCTATCCTAAATTTCAATCCAAAGCTATGTTCCGCCTTACGTGACAAATAACGACATCACTTGCTCTCGTGCCCACGACCTTGACTCTTCTGAATTTTCCACCATCTGGCTAAGACTTCATTGTCATTCTATTACTAAATACACATGTGCTGTTTATCTCTCACCTAACTCTATTAGCTATGTAAAATTCTTTGACTATTTGAACTCTAAAGTGGAGCACATCTTGACTCACTCTCCCTTCGCTGAAATCTCCATCTTGGGAGATTTCAATGTTCACCACCAGCTTTGGCTTTCATCCTCCTTCACCGACCAGCCTGGTGAACAAACCTACAACTTTGCTCTCCTCAACGACCTAGAGCAGTTGGTTCAGCACCCTACTCGTATTTCCGACCGTTTTGGAGACAGGCCCAACATTCTAGACCCCTTCCTTACCTCTAATCCTTCTGCTTACTCTGTCAAACTGTTCTCTCCGTTGGGCTCCTCCGATCATAACCTTATTTCTGTATCCTGTCCTATCCCTCCTGTACATCCTCTGAACCCGCCGAAGAAGCGATGCTTCTGGCATTTTGCTTCAGCTCGGTGGGACGACCTGAGGATGTACTTTTCCGATTTCCCCGAAAGGAATACATGATCTTCCAGGAGACCCAGACCCCTCTGTGTGTGCTCAGTCCATCACAGAGGTGATTGTCTCTGGAATGGAGGCATACATTCACACGTAATTTTTCTACTCATGCTAAAAAGCCTTGGTTTAATCACGCTTGTTCTCGTGCTATAAAAAGATAGAGAGCTCCAATACAAAAGGATCCAGAGCCTCTGAACTCCCACTAATTTTGACCTTTTACATTTCAGCCCGAATCGTGCCAAATCTATTCTCCGACTTACCAAAACTTTTTTTATTAATAAAATGTCAACACCTTTGCTTCTTCTAATTCTTCTTAGTGACTTCAAGGCATCTATGCCAAAAATATATCCTTCAATTTCACTTCTTCCTCTTTCCCTCCTCTCCTTAACCTGACGGCAGCACTGCCGTCTCATCTGTCTCTAAGGCTGAACTCTTCGCTCAAACTTTCTGTAAGAACTCCACCCTGGAATGATTCTGGGCATATTTAGCCTACTCATCCCCCTCTGACTCCTTTATGCCTGTTCTAGATTCTTCCAAATGAAGTCTATGCCCTCTCTGGCCTCAACTCTCAGAAGGTTTATGGACCTGATGGAGTGCCTCCCATTGTCCTAAAACTGTGCTTCTGTGCTGACACCTGCCTGGTCAAACTCTTTCGTCTCTGCTCATCAACACATCTTTCCTAGAAAGGCTGCTGGAAGTATGCCTTTCGAGGTTTATAAAGCCTGTGCTCTAAGAAGGGTGACCGTTCCAATCCTCAAACTACCGCCCCTAGCTTTTACTTTCCTGTTAAACTGGATAAAGCTTTTGAATCAATCTCAACCGGAAGATTCAAAAGCACCTTTCCACTTCTAACCTTCTATCTGATCGCCAGTATGGATTCCGCAAGGGGCGTTCGACTGGCGATCTTCTTGCTCTCTTAACTGACTCTCGGTCATCCTCTCTTAGCCGTTTCGGTGAAACTTTAAAGCTCAGTCTGGCACCAGCCTGCTTTCTAAACTGTCCTCTTCTAAGTTCTTATGTATCACCACGGTTACAGCCGGTAACCCACGACCCACCCACGACGACCACGATGAAGTTACGGAGTTGCCTAGGTGCTTTCCCGGTATTTCACGGACATCGGAGCCTAACCGTTGTAGCATCTTGGTATTTCTACCGATGTATAAAAAGGGGGCGTTGCCTGGAACTGGCATCAGTCCACAAGTGTCCCTCGTGAACGCAACAACATGGAAGAGAGCGACCTAACCAAACTGAGGAGATTGATGCTGCACAAGCCCAACATGGAGTGTCTCGCCATAGAGAAAATTATACTGGAACTGATTCAGCTGACAAAAAATGAGTCGAAAAAGAAGAGGATTTGGGTGAAGCCCTACCTGACGAGACGACCTATCTGGGGTCATTATGTCACACTATGAAAGAACTGGTAGAGGAAGATCCAGAGCTGTACAAAAACTTTCTCTGGTTTGATGAAGACCTGTTCAATGAGATTGTTGCACGTGTTGGCCCACACATTGAGAAGCAGACAACATTCTGGAGATCGCCCATCGAGCCAGGACTACGTATTGCGATCACACTTCGTTTCTTAGCAACAGGTGATTCCTACAAAAGCCTATCGTATGCCTTCCGCGTTGCTGTGAACACTATTCACCATATTGTGCCAGAAACCTGTGAAGCTATTGTGGCAGTGAATGGAGAGGAGGTGATGCTCGTCGGCCCGCAACACGAGCACGGAGGCGTCAGAGCGCTGGGTCATGGTGATTTGCACTGGCCCAGCCCGGCAGCGTCCCGAAAGCTTTATGAGGTCGGTAGGCGTCCGCAGCACACGTGATCAGACCGTGGCTGAGCGGCGGAAAACCAAGGTTCCCTCCGGAATGTCACGGTTACTTCCGTTGGCTTACCGACGTTCCCGACGGACTGCAGGTAGTAGCCCGGACCCTTCCCGATGCCATCACGGATAGTCACGGCATTTGACAGTTGTCGGGGTGAGCCACGATCATTTTGCTCGCACCAAAATGATCGTGAGACACTGCCGACGTCCAAGGTTTTCCACGGCGGGGTTAAGATGCCGCGCCGGAAATCCAAGGTATGTCAAGGTTAGTCACGAATACAATGCCGTTTCACCATATTTGCGTGTCGGGAGGGCACCATGACCACAAACCGTGAATGTGTGAACCCAGCATTAAACGGGGCTGACCGCCGCCCCGCCGCGGGTGAGTTGCCAGCTGTCACGCGGAGTGCTGGACAACAGCCTCCCACGACAATTCAAAATTACAATCCTTTAATATCGTACAATAAATAATTTTCCTAACGTAAACATATATGGGAAATATACACAATGTCTTACAATACTTAGTACGGGCAGGAGAAACATAAAATAAAAGAACAGCCGGGTGGCAGCATTGACCTCGGGTCGCCGCGGCGGGCGGGCTGTGAGGTGATGTGCCCGAGCGCGGGAAACGGTCGGTGGGCAGAAAACTCCGGAAAATACCAGCGCAACAAAGGTATCGCATGGGCGACCCACATGGTGACCGATGTGTCTGTGAACAAGAGAAAGACACAAAGGTGCGGGAGAAGCCCGGCCGTAACAGTGCCCCCGACCAAGAACAAACACGGGGGTGTCACACTGTAGGCATTTGGCGTAAAAGCCAGACGGGAAACAAATAAAATTAGGCGGGCTGTGGTGATGTGCTTGACGCAGGAGGCAATCTGGTGGGCAGAAAACTCCGGAAAATACCAGCGCAACAAAGGTATCGCATGGGCGACCCACATGGTGACCGATGTGTCTGTGAACAAGAGAAAGACACAAAGGTGCGGGAGAAGCCCGGCCGTAACAGTGCCCCCGACCAAGAACAGACACGGGGGTGTCACACAGTAGCACGGCGTGCGCTGTGACGGGAAACAACAAAATTACATAATAAATCACACAAATGCAAAATTATAGTAAACATTAAAAAATCTCTCAAAATAAACTGGACAAACAAACGTATAATAAATCCTCAATATAACTAAAGTTAAAATCATATGACACAAAACGTTGTTATAATCCACCCTCAAAATACCAGGCAAATAAAATCAAACCCACAAAATCATAAATATCCTGAAAAATAACACACAAATGAATTTTAAAAATTCTCAAAATAGCTCGACACAACTCTATTATGAAGTCATAAACTCAAAATAAATTCAGGCGAGGAAAATAAATCAGACAAACAGAAATTATGAAAATAATGAAAATAACTCTGAGAAAGCTTCAAAACTAACTCTATGAGAAAAATCATAATAAAGCTTCATAACTAACTCTAACCTATCCTAACAACAGCTAAGAGTCATCAATCCTGGAGAGGTAAGTGTACGGGCGCCTTGCTGTCAAAACTGACTTAAACAAAATGCAGGTGGACCAGGCCCTGTAACTATCAACAACAAACAAAATGCAGGGTAGGCCAGGCCCACATCTTGAACACAACAAAAACTCGAGCGGACACCACCCTTGTGCCTCTCCCTTTGAGGCCTCGCCGGAGTAAGATGAGACTTGACTATTTCCTCAGGGCCATTGCCCAAGCTGTCTCTAAGTGTCCATATCAGGGGGAGATGGGGTCCCGGTGGATCCTCGGCTTCGAAGAAGACCATTTGGCACTATCCACTTCGAAAGAGAACCGGCCCCATGCTAAAAAGCCTTGGTTTAATCACGCTTGTTCTCGTGCTGTCAAAGATAGAGAGGCAGCTCACAAAAGATACCGGAGCCTTTGAACTCTCGTTAATCATGATCTTTATATTTCCGCCTTAATCGTGCCAAATATATTCTTCGACTTACCAACAATTCCTTTATCCATAGCAAATGTCAACACCTTGCTTTCTTTAATTATTCCAGAGACTTATGGCACTTAGCCAAAAATATCTCCTCCAATTTCACTTCTTCCTTTTTCCCGCCTCTTCTTAACTCTGACGGCAGCACTGCCGTCTCATCTATCTCTAAGGCTAAACTCTTCATGTAAACTTTCTGTAACAACTCCACTCTGGACGATTCTGGGCATATTACTCTTACTCATCCCCCCTCTGACTCCTTCATGCCTGTTGTTAAGATTCTTAAAAATTATGTTTTCTATGCCTTCTCTGGCCTCAGCTCTCAGAAGTCTTATGGATCTGATGGAGTGCCTCCTATTGTCCTTAAAAACTGTGCTTCCGTGCTGACAATTCTTGCCTGGTCATCAAACTCTTTCGTCTCAGCCTATCAACATCTACCTTTCCTTCCTGCTGGAAGTACGCCTTCGTACAGCCTGTGCCTAAGAAGGATAACCGTTCCAATCCCTCAAACTACCGCCCTATAGCTTTACTTTCCTGTCTATATAAAGCTTTTGAATCAATCCTTAACCGGAAGATTCAAAAGCACCTTTCCACTTTTAACCTTCTACCTGATCGCCAGTATGGGTTCCGCAAGAGGCGTTCTACTGGCGATCTTCTTGCTCTCTTACCTGATTCTTGGTCATCCTCTCAGCCATTTCGATGAAACTTTCTCAGTTGCGCTAGACACATCGAAAGCCTTCGATAGGGTCTGGCACAAGTCTTTGCTTTCTAGACTGCCCTCTTTCGGATTATATCCCTCTTTCTGTTCCTTTATCTCCAGTTTCCTTTCCAGCCGTTCTATATCTGCTGTGGTAGACGGTCACTGCTCTTCCCCTAAACCTATCAACAGTGGTGTTCCACAGGGCTCTGTTCTATCACCCACTCTCTTCCTGTTATTCATCAATGATCTTCTTTCCATAGCATACGCTGATGAGTCCACTCTGCATTATTCAACTTCTTTCATCAGAAGACCTTCTCAACAGGAATTACATGACTCAAGGCTGGAGGCTGCAGAACGCTTAACCTCAGACCTTACTATCATTTCCGATTGAAGTAAAAGGGACCTTGTGTTTTTCAATGCTTCAAAAACCCAATTTCTCCACCTATCAACTCGACACAATCTTCCAAACACCTATCCCCTATTCTTCGACAACACTCAGCTGTCACCGTCTTCAACACTAAACATCCTCGGTCTATCCTTAACTCAAAATCTTAACTGAAAACTTCACATCTCCTCTCTCACTAAATGATCTTCCTCGAGGTTGGGCGTTCTGTATCGTCTTCGCCAGTTCTTCTCCCCCGCACAGTTGCTATCCATATACAGGGGCCTTGTCCGCCCTCGTATGGAGTATGCATCTCACGTGTGGGGTAGGCTACACTCACACAGCTCTATTGGACAGAGTGGACTCTACGGCTCTTCGTCTCATCAGCTCTCCTCATCTTTTTGATAATATTCCTACATTTACCTCTTCCTCTACCACAACAGGACACTGGCCAGCAAGGGAGGCGGCACTTCCACATGCTCCTCCAGGAAACTGACATGGCTCCCCGTCTGCTTGCGACGCCTTTCTGAGGTCGCCAAACCACAGGTGGTGCCTGAAACGCTCTTTGAAAAACTGCGTGATCCTTGAAACTTGAATGAAAAGGGATGACTGAAAACAAGATGTGAAACTAGAACATTGCTTCCCAACTCAACAGACTGACAAACAACAGGCTCCTCGGGTATATTAAACAGGCTCTTTGAAACTGAAACTAAGGGTAGAGAGCCGAGGTGGACAAAAATGTGTTTGATAGCACAGGAGCCACTCTCCGAGTGCAAATCTCGGAGGGAAAATGAAAAATGAGGCAGAAAATCACACAATGAGCCAGGAAAAATACCGCTATGGGTACGCTCGGCGGCGCCCCGACTCTGGAAAAATGGGGATACATTGGCCAAAACACTCCCAAACTCAACAAAACCTGATGTCCCGCCCGCCTGAGCGCGGCGCGGGAGCCCAAACACAAAAGAAAAATCACTGGGTGGCTTGAAAAGTACACCAGTCTGCCGACACATGTCCTGAGCGGCAAGATGCGTGTCAGGGCGGGAAGCGGGTTGCAACCGCCTCCTCAAAGGGGCCTCACTCTTGAGGGGCCCGTCGTCACTCAGCTGCACCGTTTTCTGCCTCTGGAGGTACAGAACTGTCTCGTCCTCCATCTGGACGTCGACCAAGACCGTCCTCCTTACAGGTGCGCTACTGTTGGTAAACTGAAGGATATTAGAACAAACAGGGGGAGTAAAAATGCCGGAGATGTTTAAGTCTCCCTGGAGAAAATGGTCTGGCTCGGGCGTGGCTGTTTCCTCTGCGTCTCACCTCTCCACAGCCGTGAAGGGCATAACGGCAAGGCAGGGAGGAACCTTGGGCGTTCTTGCCCCCAGGTCAGGCGTTGTCGGCGGGGCCTCCGGCCTCTCGCACGGCACATAAGCGGGGGGCTCGATTTCCACCCGACTTCCTGCCAAATCGTTCCCTAAAACAAAATCAGCCTCCCGTACAGGAAGGTGCTTAACAGCAGCCACAGTCGCCAAGCCAGAAAAACACTTAGAGTCCAGGTAAATGTCCACGAGGGGACATGACTCTTCTACACTAAACATGTCTATTAAGGCAACAAACTTACCCGTTTCCCGGCCGATCGCCACATCAGCCTTCACGAGAGAAAAGAGAGCACCCGTGTCTCTACGCCTTGGACGATTCTGGGCATATTCCTCCTACTCATCCCCCTTCTGACTCCTTTATGTCTGTTATTAATGATTCTTCCTAATGATGTTTTCTATGCCCTCTCTGGCCTCAACTCTCAGAAGGCTTATGGACCTGATGGAGTGTCTCCTATTGTCCTTAAAAACCGTGCTTCTATGCTGACACCTTGCCTGGTCAAACTCTTTCGTCTCTGCCTATCAACATCTATCTTTCCTTCCTGCTGGAAGTATGCCTTTGAACAGCCTGTGCCTATGAAGGGTGAACGCTCCAATCCCTCAAACTACCGCGCAATAGCTTTACTTTCATGTCTATCTAAAGCTTTTGAATCAATCCTTAAACGGAAGATTCAAAAGCATCTTTACACTTCTAACCTTCTATCTGATCGCCAGTATGGGTTCCGCAAGGGGCATTCTACCGGCGATCTTCATGCTCTCTTAACTGAGTCTTGGTCATCCTCTCTTAGCCGTTTCGGTGAAACTTTCTCTGTTGCGCTAGACATATCGAAAGCCTTCGATAGAGTCTGGCATTGGCCTTGCTTTCTAACTCCCCTCTTTCGGATTCTATCCCTCTCTCTGTTCCTTTATCTCCAGTTTCCTTTCCGGCTGCTCCCCTATCTCTGGGGAGTGAGTAGACGGTCACTGCTCTTCTCCCTTAAACATATCAACAGTGGCGTTCCACAGGGCTCTGTCCTATCACCCACTCTCTTCCTGTTATTCATCAATGATCTTCTTTCCATAACAAACTGTCCTGTCCACTCATACGCCGACGACTCCACTCTGCATTATTCAACTTCTTTCAATAGAAGACCTTCTCAACATGAAGTACACAACTCCAGACTGGAGGCTGCAGAACGCAACAACCTCAGACCTTACTATCATTTCCATTGGGGCAGAATAGAACCCATGTCCTTCAATGCCTTCTCAAAATCTCCAACTGGAAACTTCTACATCTCCTCTCCTTCAAATCAGCTTCCTCAGTTGGGCGTTCCCACTGTATCGTCTCCGCCAGTTCTTTTCTCCCCGGTGCAGTTACTGTCCATATACAGGGGCCTTGTCCGCCCTCGTATGGAGTATGCATCTCACGTGTGTAGGGGCTCCACCTACAGAAGCTCTTCTGGACAGAGTGGAGGCTAAGGCCTCTGGCGTCTCATCAGCATCTCCTCCTCCTACTGATAGTCTTCTACCTCTTAGAATTTCGCCCTGCAGCGATGTTGGGCTCTCTTCTATTTTCTATCGATATTCCCACGCTGACTGCTCTTCTGAACTTGCTAACTGTATGCCTCCCCCACTCCGCGGCCCTGCTGCACAATGACTTTCTACTACTCATGCTCATCCCTATACTGTCCAAACCCCTTATGTAAGAGTTAACCAGCATCTTTCACTCTTTCATCCCTCACGCTGGTAAACTCTGAACAATCTTCCTTCATCTGTATTTCCTCTTGCCTACGACTTGAACCTTCTTTCAAGAAGAGGGTATCAGGACACCTCTCTCCTCCAGGGTTGACCTTGCTCAGCCCGCCTCTTGGCTGTCTTTCTGATTCTTTATGGGGAGCAGCGATTAGCAGGCTTTTTTGCTAGCCCTTGAGCTGGCTGCCTCCTTTGTCGTAAAAAAAATAATAAATATATATATATATATATATATATATATATATATATATATATATATATATATATATATATATATATATATATATATATGTTCTGGTATATATATATATATATATATT